>NW_017670254.1:414544-601181 GCF_001879085.1 Nicotiana attenuata | reverse complement strand
CTTCTTGTAATGGTCTTCCAAATTACTTCTAACAAGTATGAACATTAAAAAAAATATTTATATACTATTTTTAAAAATATAAATACTTAATAGACATACCGGGAAAAAAACTCACTTCTGTTCATGTCTAGCGAGAAGACCATCACGAACCCATTTGTCGTATTCTTGAATGATTAATGTAGGAGTGGCCCCGTTATTGAATCATCCTCAAAGGGGTGTCTTTTTTGAAAAATGGGGGTCAACTTTACTGAGTTACCTGTTGTTCATTGAATTCGTGAATAGAGACTTTTAATTATAAAAACCATGGGAAAATAGATCATTAGTTTATAAAACACTAACCTGCGGAGTCGAAGTTAGACTCGTAAGGCGAAGAATACCATCTACTTGGTCACCGATTCCTATGAGATGGTACTGGGGTTGATTCAACTTTTTGCACCGTTGTGTATCACAATTCTAGTTTTTGGAATTTGACTGGGAAGAAACTTATCGTCCAGCTCAAATTGAGATACATAGTAATCTGTAGATACACCCTCTTGAACTGTAGGTGGCATGTTGCACGGCACCTCTGATGTAGTATTTCCCTCCACTCTTGACTCCACACATAGAGCATTAACCACTGTATTCTGTTAGACTTATGCATCATTGTTAATTTAGTAAATGATTGTATGAATACACTTAAATACATATAAATACAATAAGGAAGCTGAATTTGGTAAGGGAAAACTCAGTTAAATACATCACACACATTCAAGAATAACAAATCTGAATACATTAAATACGGCTGAATACATTTAAATACAGCAGTTAATTCCAACTACATATTAATGTTAAAATACATCTGAATACATTTAAGTACATGTTGTTATTCAATACTAATGAGGCAGTTAAATACCTAGTACTGATATACATCTGTTAGTTACAATTACGAGAACTTTTAAAATACATCTGAATACATTAAAAAACTGCAATTATTTAAGAATAATGATGCCATTTAGAATACATCTGAATATAGTAAAATACAGCTTAATCTTATACAAGTATCATGTTGTAATATATATGAATACATGTAGATACAACATGCGAAGAGCACAATAATAATGTAGAAATAAATTCAAGAAAATATAAATGCATATAGGATTAAGATTTTTAACAATATCGAATTATTCTGTATATAGTTGTATTTCACAATGTTACAAAATTATTTTATATATGATTAATCCGAATAATAGCAAACAGGAGATATAAACATATGCTAAAGATGTTAAAAATGTTAAACCTCAACATTATTCCCGACAACTGTGTCAGTCAGTCTGTGGCCTTTTGGAATATCTTGCAAGTTGGCATCATATGGCATTTCAATACCATCATCACGTCTCCCTATGGGTTCCTTTCTCTGGTGTAAACTTTCTTTTTGCTGATTGTCTTGAAGATGGTCAGAAAGCATCTTAAAGTTATCATTGATCAATGTTCTCAACTCGCCCACAACCTTAGCAAGACAGAAATAATTAGAAAATTGCGCCAAAAATATATGAATGGTAAGCACTAAACTGTAATGTTTAATATGTGGATAAAAACTCACGTATTCTTTGAATGAATTTAGGTCTTTCCTCAAAGAAGATACTTTATCATTTTTGGAATCTGCCAGCTGATTGTGATGCAAAACATTTTGTGCAATTTCAGATACACCAACAGGAGGAATCTTGGATTGATACTTTGTATTTGAGGGATGAATAACGTGTTCCTTGCGCTTTTTATGGGGCGGTGATGAAGATGGACCAACACTTGCAGCATGTTTCTTCTTACATTGAAGATCAGGTGTAGGAGAAAACTCATCCGAATCCTCTGCCGACTTGTCTGAATGAGTAGGAGTAGGATTGTTCTCAACAGCAACGCCTACTGGAGGAATTTGAATAACGGCAAGCTCTATATCGGTTGGATGGATGTCCTTGTAAACAATCTGAAAAACGAAATACAATCAAATTCTTACTACGAATAGATGTATGCAAATCTGGAATCAAACTGTAATTTGTATTCAAATGAAGGCAGCAGTAATGATTAGTAAATTATATGCAACTGTATGAAGCAGTAATAATGAAGGCGGCAGCAAATGTATTCAACTGTATGCATCTGTATGCAGCAATAACTGTATGCAAATGTATGCAGCATTAATGATTAGTAAATTGTAAACTAGCCACGATACAAATTGTATATTACCATATTTTCCTTGTCATTGAACATGCTGTTCATCAGATAAGCAAAGTTTGGATGATTTCCAGTGGTTCTCCAATTGAGTATTCTAGGGACCACGTTATCAACTCGGAGTGCAATTTTAGGATCAACATCTGAACAACACTTATAAAACTACACCTGCATAGCTAGGGGCATCCCAACTATCCTGTAATACTTCTTCTGAGCATCCATCTTCTTGCTAATAGATTTTGTCAGCGTTTCAAATGCTTTTAAACCCCATGGATATTCAGAATAGCGCCCACTCTCTACCAAGTCAAAATGTAGCCTTGGGATGGTTGTGCTGTTCTTCTCGGATGAAAAAATGAAGGTGTGTATGAAATACAACAAAGCTATCTTCAAGGCATCACCGTCGTTGTCGTGACCCCAGTTCTTGTCAGCAAAGCATTTCATCAAATGTTTCTTCTTGACAAGATTGGCACCTCCAAAGTAAGTCTCATAAGCCGGTTAGGAACCTTTTCACTGAACTCAAAATCAACATCGTTACCAACACATTTGAGGCCAGTCACAAGCGCAAACTCCCTTATTGAAAAATATAATGAAGTACCATTGACGTGTATTGCAAATACATTGTTAGGACTTCCTTCTAACTGGAGACCCATGAAGCATCTGAAGAGTTGATGTTGGACTTCACAATGCTTCATTTGAAGGAAATTTTCAAAACAAGTATTACCAGTTGTTTGTACTGCTCTGGAGTAAGATTCTCTTTTAGCTCGGAGACTATGTCAGTGTTAGTATATACACTGATATGCGGTGCAAATATTGGTTGTTTTTTACAAACAGCTTAATTCCCTGCATTTAACAAGAATAAATACATATAAATACAACTGAATACAACACATATTTCATAGTACAACTGACATGAATACATATGAATACAAGTAAATACACTGACAAGTATAAATACATATAAATACAACCGAATACAACACATATTTCATAGTACAACTGACATGAATACATATGAATACAACTAAATACACTGACAAGAAAAAATACATATAAATATAACTGAATACAACATATATTTCATAATACAACTAACAAGAATACATATGAATACAACTAAATACAGACTGAAAAATTAAACTGGAGTGAGATATCAGTGATAGAAATATATGTACTAATATAATACATACGCATACAACAAATAAATACATTGAAATTAGAATAAAACAGTGAAGAGAACTTTGAAAATCCTTATAAATACAACTATAATAATACATCAGAATACATATACATAGCTGAATCATTATTTTCTAAAAGTATAAAAATACATTGAATATCCTTTTTGAAGAGATAATTCAACAGGTTTATACATATAAATACAGATGAATACATCAATAATACAGATGAATACATCAGAAATTACCTTTTCTTCGAGTGTATCCGAGCTTTTACTTGCTTCAACCTCCTTCCCCTTGACAGATGAAGCTTCAGAAATATATTTTTTCCTCTTTTCCAGTATGGGAAGTCTTGTTTCCTTCAATGATTTCTCGACTTGGGTTTCTTTGAAGTTTTCATGTCGAGATTTTGTTCTCTTCTCCAATGCCATATTCTTGGCTAAACCTGCATCCATTTCCCCTTGAGTGATTTGCAAGGAAAAAGAGGGCCCATCGAAATTGAGAATTTTAGTGGGTATACTTCTAGTAATCAACTTGCGGGGTGTATTCTCAGACATTGTGAGAATACGCTGGGGTACTGTTGATTAGAGAAAATTTGGTGAGAAGAGATGTTGAGAATAAGCAAAAATGGCGAAAATCAAAAAAGTTAAATACTTACCACACTAATTATAGAAACAATTGAGTAAAATCTAGAGGAGACTAGGGTTTACCCGAGATTGGGGAAGGAGGAAGCAGCGGTGTGAGTGAGGAGGATTTTCTGATTTTGAGCGTGCTTACAGGGAATTGGAAAGAAAAATAAATTGTATCAAAATAGAGAGAGAGGGTGAACGTGTATTGAGAAATTGTATGAAAAACGGTAACTATGAGAGAGAAAAATCTGAGAATGGAGAGAGGAAAATAAAATATAGCATGTATAGTGGCTTAAGTGTAGGAGATAACCAAAATTAGAAATTTTGCTATAAACCATATAAGGTATCTATAGAATATAATTTATTTAAATGGTATTTATTTTAAATAAATAGGGGGTTAACCTTTGCTATAGGAGGTAAAAATTCCTAAAACCTACGCGGTCCACTTGACACCTATAATTTATTCTTTTATGGGTTGTTTGGTTTGTGGGACAGGAAAAGAGACTGTTTCCGATAGACCCTCAGCTAATAAGGGTAAAACGAGAAAAAAATAATCAATTTTGTGTTGAACTTCTAAAATAATAAATAATTTGAGACGACTATTTTTAGAAATTACGACAGATAATTTAAGAGGGGTGAGTATTATAAAAAAAATTGTGTTATTTGTGGAATATAAAGAAGTGCTATCATCGTCTTAAAATAATATTTAGAAAGTGCTCAACTGTGTAGTTTTTCCTACTTAGGGCTTGTTGGAAGGCCCTTCGCTGAAATGGAAATGATATTGTATACCCAATGTGAAAATAATAGCTATATACACACACACACTTTTGAGGCCACCAAATATAAATAATAGTTTGGAAAAATGACATTGTATATCCGTTCTCAAAATAATAGTCGAAAAATTATATATTATTTTGTATATTATTTGTGTATATATATATATATATATGTTATATATTAAAATTATATAAATTTTATGTACTTTTTCGGCTATAAAATATAAATAGTTTCTGGCGCGGGCTAAAAGGGAAAAAGATCCATGGGCTAAAAATGATATTTGCCCGCTGAAAATCCGAGACATTTCGACAGCCCAAACCCAACAGAGCTAACAGAACAAAGAGGCGAACAGAAAGAGAAGCGAATCAGAGGGAATTCAATCGGGAGAAAATGGAGGTGCCAGGATCATCGAAGAAGATGATAGCAACGCAAGCAGAGATGGTGGAAGCGAAAGTACCATTATCATACAGGGATCAGTGCGCCCATCTGTTGATCCCTCTTAACAAGTGCCGGCAGTCGGAGTTCTACTTGCCCTGGAAGTGCGAAGACGAGCGTCACTCGTACGAGAAGTGCGAGTATGAGCTTGTCATGGAACGGATGCTTCAAATGCAGAAGATCCGTCAGCAGCAAAAAGGACAGCAGTCAATTCCCCTTTTCCCTAAGACTGCCAATGCCTAGTCAATCCATCATCTATCTAATCGGTCAGTGCTTGCTTATTTGACCTACTGCTAATTTTATTTGAAACAAAAAGATATTGCCCTTTTCATTTACTTTTAAAATAAGATATGTTATGGCTTGTTCACTTTAGACTCCAACATATTGAGGTTTTATTTTCTCTTTTGCCAAAAAATATTTATTAGATTTCTTGATTTTTTTCTGTTATGACTTATACTGTCAAATTGTTGGGTAGCTCCTTGTTATTTGACTTTAGGTGGTAAGACATAGACTGACTTGGCTCTCCTATATCACTTACTTGAAATTACCTACAATGTTTAACTATAATTGTAAAGGATTTAAAGACAATCTAGTTACCCGGTACATGTTTTGGTGGGAGGTAGGAGGTGCACCTACAATAGTCGAGGTGCTAACAAGTTTTCCTGGATACCGTTGTCATCAGATAAAATGAAGGAGTTGCTGACGATTGATATAGGTAGTAATATTGGTGTACAAAATGTTATTGGTTCCATGTCTATGCCTTATTTGTGTAAAGTTGTCAGGCTCCACCGTTGTCCGCAAGTACATATTTGTATAAATTCGTTAGGCATCGCTGTCTCCAAGTACATGGTATGTTGCCAATCTACATATGAAATGAAAATCAGTTACAGCTTTAACCGATTTTGGGACATGTGGCATCAATAATAATCATGATTGTGTATCATTGGACTTGTACGTGCACGGTTATGGAATTGTGATTAATTACTTGTTAATTGCCAGAATTAACACAAGTATGATTTTTGCATACAAGTGCTTCATTGACTACTGCCTAATTGGATTAACTGAAAAAGACAACAGCTTATAGACTTCACTTGAGTTTAAAGCCTAAGAATATGGCTTCCCCCAAACTTCATTCAACTGATTGCGTGTTTTTAACCATACTCTAATGAATTGAGTTATTAACCTAGGGTGCCAGTTATAATGATAAGTACCCTTTTTGAGTTGTTATGACCCTATCTTCCTTAATTCATTCTTCACTCTTGTATGTGTATGAGAATAATGATAATGAAGGTGCATTAGTTTCCAGCCCTAACAATTGTTGCATAAGGCAGTGGTTGTCCATCTTAATTACAGACTAATTCAACTGTTGAGCTAAGTAATTTAACATTGCGATACTCAAGTCTAGTCAAACCTAGATTCTCTTTGTCAAGTTCGTCTTGGGTTACTAAATAAATCTAATTGGTTTCCTATTAATTAACGAATCGAGCACAAGATTGAATAAACTAAAACAAAATGAGGATCTTTAAGTTCTAATATGCGATAGTGATTTTGGGTAGTTTGGTTTATTGAGGGTAGTCTTACAACAGAAAACCTCAAGCCTAGTTCCCTTTCAACCCACCAATTTTCTCTTTTGGGTAAATACAAACCTCAACATCACAATATTATTTAAAATAGGATTGCAAATGGAATTTATCTGAACGTTTTCCAAGTTGAGCTTTTGCCATCATAGTTTGCTTTTTTATCGTTTGTGTTAATGGAATTAGGAATAGCAGTCAGCTGGCTGATGGTTAAAAAGATGTCTTGCGAGTTTGAATAGCTGGCAATGAGTTTGGATGTTAGTCTGTTGTAGCTTCATTTTGATATATTGTTCGAATGTAACAATTATGTAAGGAGGTAAAAAAGATAATGAAAAAAATCATGGATATGTTGATAGCTAAATTGGCAGGAGAAAAGAGAGAAAACCTTTACAAAAGGTTTAGTGCGAAAATAGGTCTGAAAAAGTTACAAAACATGAACATCATAGATGTGATATGGCAGTGTAGGAAATGCTTGAGTCATTTATTGAGTTGGAAAGTTTTAGTGCCAACAGCTCCCCATTGGATATTCTGGGAGTCTCAGATGAACTCGGGTAGGAGGATCCCCTATCATTGTTGCTTCTTGTGTTATTAACTTATTATGTATACCCTTCGCAAGTCACTTAATAGGTCATCTTGTCGGGGGTGAATTTATAATCTATGAAGCCAAGGTGGGAAGATCTCTAAATCACACCTGTTAGCTAGTAAAAGCTTTAATTGTGAACCCATTAACATCGTTATGACTCTAGAAAGTGTTTGGACTTTGTCCTTTGTATCAACATGAAAATGTCGGAGCAGATAACTGTTGAGAAAGTCCATAACATGTATGAACTTGCTTTGAACGGAGGATGTAAAGTAGCTAAAGTACCTACTATATAATATCTCGGACTTCCAAGAAGTGGTAAGTTCAAAGAGACTGAGCTATGACCACTAGCTAGAGAAAAGCTTAAGAGTTTAAGAGAAGATTGAAAATGTGGACGATTATGTCTACAGGAGGAAAGTCAATATGACAAAAATAGCACTCTCCAACATTCTTAATACTTCATGTCTTTGTCCATACTCATATTCAGTTCCATTGTTGTAGTTGCTAAACTACTTTGGAGAAATTAATGAGAGATTTCGTGTGCGATGGAATAAGTGAACAAACAAAATATCTTGGTCAGTTGAGAGAGGATTATTAGTGAAGAATAAAAATCGTATATTGTAACTTGATGTTTGGTATGGTGATACTATTGTGAAAGACATATTTCCTCAGGCCCCCATTCTAGACGGGGGAGGCCATGGTTGCTAAAAGCCTAAAATATTCAATAGAATGGAGAATAAAAATTTCATTTTTGATGGAACTCCCTAGAGCGGGGGAGATACATTAGCAAGCTTGAAAACCAACAAATCGGATGCTAGAAGGAAGATATGAAAGACCATCCATTAAATAATTTTCGGCTAATATAGCGAGAGAGGAATATGAGAATTTTCTAAGGAATTTAGACTTGGATACTGAGAGCCCGTTTGGTTGCATGTATAAACTCTTATAATACCTGCATAAAACCCTGCATTTTTTGCTTTGCAACTTACAAGCCTTGAACTCTTGACCTAGTGTTGTGAAGAAAACGACCTCAACCACTATGACAAAGAGTGACCGGTTGCATAAAACCTTGCTTTAGTAATACAGTGTCTGATTGCCTTTCTAAACTTGCATATATTCTAGAAATGTACAATACATTGTGTGGTGGCTGGTTTTGTTTCCCGCATAAGTTATACAGGAATCGATGTATTATTCTATGCTGGATAGAAGGTGGAATTAGAATACATGGATTGAAATAACTAATATGATCAAAATAACCTTCATGTATTAACAATCTTTTAAAATGATACCTTATAATTCATGCATTACCAATCCCTGCATTATAATCCCCATATTACAAATTCCTACATTATAATCCATGCACTATTATTCCCTGCATAACTTTCTGTCTAAACCAGAAGACCCTAAGGGATCGTTTGGTACGCAAAATAAATTATCACGGAATTATAGTCCTGGGATTATAATCCCTAGACTAATTTATCTCACGTGGGAAACGACCCCTAGGAGCATGATCCCCCTCCTAGGTAGTTAGTGAAAAGAAATTCCTTGTATGGATAACTGGCTACATTTTCTTAGTAGCCTAAAGTCTTCTTCTATTAAACTACTTTATTAACTCACATCTTAGTGTATAATATTATAATATTATTTCACTTGTCTATAAAAGATGAGTGGAGTAAGAAGGAAGGATAAGAATGTCTGTGGCCACGAGGATTGGTTTGGTGATTAGATAGAGATTACGATGGTGGGTTGGTGATTATTTGACCTTGGGTCTATGTTTAACAACTTAGCCTTTTTAATTGGTTAATTGTATGGGAAAGTTATATGAATTTTGAGGATCGCTCATTGCTTAAGGTGATGAAGCAATGAAAACAAGGGGTCCTCGGTTCACATGGGTAAAAGGAAGCAACTTCGAAGAAACGTGAACGCTACAGGCGTGGAAGTGATCGTGGTCACGAAAGACAAACGATGCTAGCAAGAGGGTGCTTATGCTGCCTTAAGCGGCAGAACAATACCGTAGCAAGGGGTCCTTATTTCCCATGCGTGAAGCAAAGCAACTTCGGAGAAGCGTGAACTTCGAATTGTTAGGTACAAAAAGGCGCGAGGCAGAAGCGGTTGCCTCTTTGAATTTGACTTTAATTTATTCGAGAAAAGAGAGGAAAATAGGATAGAATAGCCTTTTGCCATGGATTCCTCTCCAGATATGCTTGGTGTCCTTTTTTTTTTCTTCTACGGTTTGCAAAGAACTGGTCTACTATTCTTGCTTTTCTTGATTTGCTTCTTTGTTAGTAGTGTTTTTCTTCTTCAAGATGACTCATTCTTCTTGTTGGGTTGTCTTCTCCTTTTCTTTGCTACTCTCTTGCTGTCAATGATTCATTTTCTCCTTCTCTTATTTGTTTTCTATTTCTTTTTCTATTCTCTAATGCTTCATATATAGGATGAGCGTTAGGACTGGACAATAATAACGTGGGTTTTTGCAACCAAAGCTCATTATTATTAACGTTAACTAAAGCAGGTAAATATGAATAGATATTGCAAATTGATTTTTGTGGCAAATAATTGAAAATTTGAATACAAATTTGTAATTGAGGCTATCTTTTTTGTCAGTTTGTTGAAATTGCATCTTAACATTATTTAACTTGAATTTTGTTTGGAATTCATATTGTCGTATGTTGGATACTGAAAGGGAAATCCTAATTGCAATTTTGATATTACAAGTATAAATTTCTATATGTTAGTAGGTAATTTCTCTGCTTTTGGTAAATTGTGCGCTATATTTCGAAGAAGCATGTGCTTCGAATCTTTCTTCAAACTTGAAGTTTCAAAACTCTTATGCTCTTTTCCGCTTTTCACTTTTGCAACAGTGCTCTTGATAGCTTTAGATTTTATGGTGACTGACTACTTTGGAAAGCAGGTTACCCCTTCCTCTGTTTCACCTCTTTCTTGATAAGTTAAAAAGAGCAAAAACAGAATCTGTAATGAAATACATTTATCAAACATGTTTTAAGCTAACTGCATGTTGAGTGCTTCACTGGAGCTTGTGGTCACTCGTTCCTTGCTTGTTCGAAAGAGCTTCAGATAGGATTTTGCATTACGTTCGGTTTTCCATTCCGACCCTCATTAGCTCTTTGCTTGCTTGTACAAAGCGCGCTCATGCCATTTAGTACCACACTTTATCCCACCTGAGAGGTGGGATAAAATAATACCAAATTTCATGGGATAAGATGGGATATTAAGGATTAAGTCTGGGACTAAGTTTATGCTATGTTTGATTGACAGTATAAAGTTATTGCGGAATAAATTTATACTATTAACCAAATATAATATAAATTTAGTACCACACTTTATCCCACCTTATCCCGCGTACCGAACGACCCCTAAGTAATAAACTTCTTACCATGTTTTTTTGTGTAAGAAAGAAATTCCTTGTATGGATAACTGGCTATATTTTCTTGGTAGCCTAAAGCATTCTTCTATTAAACTTCTTTATTAATTCACATCTTGGTGTATAATATTATAATATTATTTCACTTGTCTATAAAAGATGAGTGGGGTCAGAAGGAAGGATAAGAATGCTTGTGGCCACGAGGATTGGATTGGTGTATAATATTATAATATTATTTCACTTGTCTATAAAAGATGAGAGGGGTCAGAAGGAAGGATAAGAATGCTTGTGGCCACGAGGATTGGATTGGTGATTTGACCTTGGGTCTATGTTTAACAACTGAGCCTTTTTAATTGGTTAATTGTATGGGAAATTTATGTGAATTTTGAGGATCACTCATTGTTTAAGGTGATGAAGCGATGAAAAACAAGGGTCCTCGGTTCACATGGGTAAAAAAGGAAGCAACTTCGAAGAAGTGTGAACGCGACAGGTCTGGAAGCGATCGTGGTCACGAAAGACAAACGATTCTAGCAAGAGGGTGCTTATGCCCCTTGAGCGGCAGAACAATACCGTAGCAAGGGGTCCTAGTTTCCCATGCGTGAAGCAGAGCAGCTTCGGAGAATCATGAGCTTCGAATTGTTAAGTACAAAAAGGCACGAGGCAGAAGCGGTTGCCTCTTTGAATTTGACTTTAAAAGATTCGAGAAAAGAGAGGAAAATAGGATAGAATTGCCTTTTGCCATGGATTCCTCTCCAGATATTCTTGGTGTCCTTTTTATCTTTTTCTTCTTCTATGGTTCACGAAGAACTGGTCTACTATTCTTTGCTTTTCTTGATTTGCTTCTTTGTTAGTAGTGTTTTTCTTCTTCAAGCATTCTTCTTGTTGGGCTTGTCTTCTCCTTTTCTTTTCTACTCTCTTGCTGTCAATGATTCATTTTCTCCTTCTCTTATTGTTTTCAATTTCTTTTTCTATTCTCTAATGCTTCATATATAGGATAAATATTAGGACTGGACAATAATAACATGGTCTTTTGCAACCAAAGCTTATTATTATTAACGTTAAATAAAGCAGCTAAATATGAATAGATACTGCAAATTGATTTTTTTGGTAAATAATTGAAAATTGGAAAACAAATTTGTAATTGAGGCTATCTTTTTCGTCAGTTTGTTGAAATACATCTTAACGATATTTAACTTGAATTTGTTTGGAATTCAAATTGTCATAATGTTGGATACTGAAAGGGAAATCCTAATTGCAATTTTGATATTACAAGTACTAAATTTCTATATGTTAGTAGGTGATGTTTCTGCTTTTGGTAAATTATGCGCTATATTTCGAAGAAGCATGTGCTTCGAATCTTTGCAGTTTCAAAAGTCTTATGCTCTTTTCCACTTTTCACTTTTGCAACAGTGCTCTTGATAGCTTTCGATGTTATGGTGACTGACTACTTTGGAAAGCAGGTTACCCCTTCTTCTGTTTCACCTCTTTCTTGATAAGTTAAATAGAGCAAAAACAGAATCTATAATGAAATACATTTATCGAACATGTTTTAAGCTAACTACATGTTGAGCGCTTCACTGGAGCTTGTGGTCACTCGTTCCTTGCTTGTTCGAAAGAGCTTCAGATTGGATTTTGCATTACGTTCGATTTTCCATTCCGACCCTCATTAGATCTTTGCTTGCTTGTACAAAGAGCACTCATGCCATTGCCTAACAAAACAATTAAGAAATCTGTGTGGGTTTCTCTGCCAAGAACATCACCTTCTCATGTCGATCTTCCATGCGGCCAATTGGACAGTGTCATCTTCATTTAGTTTACTCTTTACTAGGGGATTCAACTTGTCCTATGTTTAATGTTAATCCTTGAGCACTCTTCAATTCCATTCTTAATTTTTGGCCATCCAACATCTCTTTCTTTAATCTTCTTTTGGCACTATGAGGTATCATTAACTTTATGTCCGACCTGTCATTTTTTAAGACTAGAAGTTGATGCTGTTGACTTCAGTGTAATATAGACATAAGACAACCAATTGATTATGTAATGGAAAGAGCAAAATGCGCGGGGTGCATCAAAAGTCTCAGAACAAATGCTGGAATTGTGTTTATATGGTTCAAGGAAGCGTTTAGTTGGGCGCATGTGGGCTCCCAGGCTTGATTGCTTTTTATCTTTTTTTTTCAACCATCAGTCGATCCTTATGATTCTAGGGATTTAGGATAGGAAGAGGGCTAAGCTCAGCTCAAAGATGCTAAATAAGGGCACATTTGACATTGGCATCTTCTTTGCATACTCTTGCATTTAACTACTTAATTGATTTCAATGTTTTCTAAGTTACTTGCAGCATGGAGATAGCAACTTAACATTCTTTTGCTAATGTCTGTTTGTGGTGGTTGTCATGGTTATTGAGTTACTTTTGTTTCATTTCTGATGAGTTGTTCAAGCCACTTGCTCTTTGGTTTCGACTTCATGTGTCATCAGCTGAACTCCGATATGTTGACTGTTTTGACAGGAAGCAGAAAATACCAAGGCTTCCAGAACACCAGAGCATTGTCACTACAACTTGGTGGGCATTTTCCATTTAGAACTGACATCTGTTGAGTGAAATTTTTATAGCGCACTCTTTGCACATCTTACTGGTCCAATAATGTTCTTCCCCATTTGATGCTATCCATAAAACATGTGATAAGAGATTTAAATCAAACTGATAAAACAGCTATGTTGCTGATTAATTGTGCTTTCATTATCAACTATGGCCGTTTGAATTCCCTAAGCACCTGCTTATCTATATGACGGCTGAGGTATATATAACAAGGTCAAAGAATTACCCAAATACACATACCTCAAATGAGATGAAAGTTTTTAAACGCATTAAACTTGAACATGTTCATATTGAACTCACATAGTCAAACTTCTGACTCCGCTCATCAATAAGGGTCTTGCCAGTAGTATCTATCCTCCTAATAATCGAGAACCATAAAATCAGCCAGAAATATGACTTGTTAGTACAGTTAAAATAACACTTGGTTCTTTAAAACGTCTCGAAAGTCAACATGTGGTGAAGCTCCCTAGATCCTTGAGCTTTGGGGGTTCGATCTTCCTATAATTCTACCAAAGCCTGATAGGAGTAGTATTTACTAATATAACATTGTAATTTCATTTTAACAATCCCAAGAAAACCAAGCTAGGGAGGATGAGGAATGGCCTAGTAGTGATGCAAAATTACTCAAGACTGATATATTAATATGGAAGATCAAATCGAAAAGTTAAAAAAAATGGAATTGAGGTACAGATCTATATATCACGTGAGTTGGCCAAGAAGAGTGTTTGATTATCCATTGCTGCGTGGAATCACCTATAGTAATAAGACAAAAGGCCTCAAGTAATAAATACTCTACTGTGCATGGCTTTTGGATTTATTGAAAGCCTTTTTCTGACTGCTCTCTTATTGACTCACCCTAACAGGTTTATGCAGGAATTTCATCATTCCCTTCTTAAACACTCACTCTTTTGCCTTTCCCAATCCCAAAGAAACTCTTCCCTTATCCCCTGTCCTTACTGTGCCATTTTGCTGTGCATTTCAAACATATACTAGTACTATTTTATTTGCTTTATCTGAAATCAAGGATTTAATCCGATTTCATTTCAGGTGTTTGATTGGACAAAAAAAGGATTTTTTTTAAACATCGTATCTTAATCATACTTTTGTGGCTATACAATTGATGTCAATAGAGCAAAATGTCAACTTAAAGTTATCATTTTTAACTATGTAAGCCCCTGTATTTACAATGTAAAATATATTTTACACTATATGTGTAGTTTAACATGTGATATTAAAATCATCATTTTTAATAGAGTACGTGCAAATAAATAATGATCATAAAAATTTATAAGTAATTACCCTTGAATATTGTCAATAAGATATTGCTGAGAGGAATTTTGTATACCCTCTCTTGCTCTTCCTTCTCATAGTTGATCTCAATGGTCCAGAGTCTCTCTGCCTTTTGACCTATTTTCTTTGCTCAGTTCTCTTTTTTATCTTTTATACTTGCAAAATTGACTTCTGTTTTTACTTTTGGCAGTTGACAGGACAAAGTCAACTTGACATGAGACATTGGTTGAATTTCCTTTCTCAATAACAGCCCTATAGTGGCTTCATTTCAAGTCTTCCAATTTTAACTAGACTTCATTATTAAGCAAAAAAAAAAAAAAAAAAAAAGAAAAAGCTTCAATATATAAAAATAACACGGATATGCTCCGTTTTTTTCCCCGAGAAAACATTAACTTTAAAATAGGAGAGCCATTTGTTGAGATGAGCGTAAATTATTTTAATGATTAACAAATATTTTGCTGAAGAACCAGGTTATTTGACGTCTCAAAAGTTGAAGACTGGTTTCTAGAGCAAGTTGATTTGAGCTAGAAAAATGACTCTTCTTAATAAATGAAAAGACACTATTTGTGGGCAACAAGGAAATAATAGTTGAGTGAATTTGTGTTCAATATGAATTAATTAATTATGAAAATACTTGTATGGAAAGGAAGATGCTAAAGGAGTCTTTTAAGAAAAAAATAGAATTTTTTTTAGGATTTATTTCCATAAGAGGTGGCAGATTTATTTTAGGTCTTGAAGTTAAAACTGGAAAAGAATTCGATCAGCGTCGCTCCTGTATAAAGCATCATATTGCTGCCATTGAAGACACACGATATTCACACAGTTTCAAGAAACTATTCAAGGAAAATAGCAATTCATAGCAAAAAATACTTTTAAGGATTCAAGTTGTTCAAGTGAAGAACATGTTCATGAAGACGAAGATGTTGAAGTTATTTAGTCGGTTACGGTTGAGTCAATTATTCTTTACTTGTAACTTATTCTGTTTATTTAGAAGTGAAATTATAGGTAAATAATTCTTGAGAGTTTGTTTAATCACTTTCTAAGTTAGAGTTAGTTTTGAAAGGGGTAGCTACAATTGAGTTGATTGTAGAGGTTAAGGTACTAGAGTTAGTCCATTTGGTTATTCAGTTGTAACCTAAAATCAGAATCCACTACTCAAATGATCACCCAACTATCCAAAATTATAGACTAAAATCACTTTTCTTTCGTTTGTAATAGCAAAATCACTCAATTATTCCTATTGCACACAAATTGTAACTCAACCGGAATTACAAACTTTTCTGTGAAAAAATATGACATGGCAGTCCACATGGACTTTCATACTTTTGAACCAAATAAAATAATTAACCCCAAATAAAACATAGAAAATCCACCCATGCACCCAACCTGACCCGCTAAAAATAAAAATCCAACACTAAATAAAATCAAACGTCAAAATGCATTCATATTGCAAATGCATCTCTCTCTTTTTTTTTTCCTTTTTTGTTTGATGGTTTTACTCTAGTTAATTTTACAAAATAATATTGGGTACGAGGTTAAGGACTAAGGAATAGAGTGACCTGTATTCTTCTTTTTTCTCAATGACATGTATCCTTATTTTCACGGTTTTTCTTTTACTTTTTATAAAACAATGTTACGAGATTAAGGACTAGAGTAAAACCATAAAAAAAGAAGAAGAAAGATAGCATTTTTTTTAATAAGATGAGAGATGCATTTGCAACAGGAATGCATTTTAGCACGCGTTTGATTTTATTTAGTAGGTAGATTTTTATTTTTAGCATGTCCAGTTGAATGTATGGGTGAATTTTTATGTTTGATTGGGTGTTAATTATTTTATGTGGTCTAGAAATATAAAAGTCCATACGGACTGCCACATCATATTTTTCACCGTAAAGTTCGATAATTCTGGTTGAATGATCATTTGTGTGCAATCGGAATAGTTGAGTATCTTTTCGTTACAAACAAAAGAAAAATGACTTTACTCCATAATTGAATAGTTGGGTGATCATCTAAGTAATAGACTCCCAAAAAATTGCTCGTTGAAGTTAGTGAAGTTTGAGGCAAATTCTATGAGGGTAGTGGTGGTTTTACTCTCTTGAAAAGTGAAGTTTTTCACATAAAATTACTGTGTAATATAATTTTTGCACTTCACTTTCTATTTGAAATTACTTAGGTTAAAGAATTATGTTCTTTAACAAGCGAAAATTAGGTAAAACACTGCACATCCCAAAGTAACAATATTTGAACTTATTACATCTTAATTAACTCGTGATCATGAAAAAACTAGGAGATTAGTGTATTATAAATAACAATGAATAAGATTAAGGTGACTGTAGCAATGAAACAAAAATAGGATCCTCCAAAATAATCACCCATATTAAGTTAGCGTTTGGACATAGATTTAATTGAAACTTGAAAAAGAGAGTTTTTGAAGTTGTGTTAAAAAATAATATCTGAAAGTTGTTTGGACATGCATTTTATTTGAAAAAAAAAAAATTAAAATTTTGTGAGTGGAAGAAAAAATTTCACCCAAAAGCCCTAAATCAGATTCTGGAAAGTTTAAAAAAATCAACTTTTTTTAAAAATAATTAATCATATCCATGAACAAACAATATTTTCAAATTATTTTTGAAAAAAAGGTTACTGTAATTTATGGCCAAACAGAGCTTAGCATTACCAAGTATTATCATTATATTTTACTAAAATGAGTCTAATTGAAGAACATATTGATTTTTTTAGTCTTGCCAAATAAAGCTAAAGCAAATTAGGTACGTTTGAGTAGCCAGTGACTTGTGAAATATCTTCCTAGTTTTGGTTTGAATAAATATTTTTATCTCCTCTGTCCAATGGTGGGTGCAACTTCACATAATGGACATAATTAAAACCAAAATAGAGACTTTTTGATTTTCTCTTGTACTTTTGGTGGATACATTTTCACTAACTTTTCCAAAGAGATAACTGTAGCCAACGTTTTTGTATACTCTGACGGAAGTGGGAAAGAACAAAAAGAACTTTCCTTTTCTGAATACATACACATCGAAGAAGAAAGAATATATGGTACTCTTTCGTCTCAACTTATTACATCTAGTATTTGTTCTATGCTACTATATGTGTTTTCAAATTAATTGTTCACTTCTTTAATTAAAATTCAATTTGACTAAATAAATAAAGGGATTTCCTGCACTCTTCCTTTTTGGTTTGTTCTTAAAATATTACTATTATTTTATATGAATTTATTATTTTTATATACCAATAATATAAAAAATTTACACTGTGAGGTAATTATAATGTTGGTGGATATTACCTAAAGTCGAACAGATAATACACATACGTTATGAGTAATTTTTACACTCTCTTCCCCTACCTCCCCGACACTTCAATAATCAAGAATTTTTCTTTCTACTTTTCTAAATTAATTGTTTATTGTTGTAATGCTTCTTTTATACTTGATTATATTATGTTTTGCTATGCTCATAAAAGCTTTTTTTTTTTTTTTTTGACTTGTAACGTATACATTTTTTAATTAATAATTTAGAAATTATATACACTTTCGTTAACTACTAGATTTTTACTTCTGCTTAGTAAAAAGTTAAACACGTTTTTATTTCTTTCTAGAAAATAAAAATATGCTAAAATAGAGAGTAGTTTGTAGGATGAAGATGATATTGTGATTTGAGAAACAATAGTCCGACCAATATTTTAGAACTTTTGAAAACATTAAAACTTGTATCGAAATATAACTTAATTAAAAAATTTGATCACCTAAACTTGTACTACCCTATGTACAATATCTTTAGATGGCAATTTACTTTCAAAAGATGTTATTTCCTCCATTACATTTTATATACTTCATTTTTCCTAATTGATGTGGCACATTTTCCTTTCTAATTTATCAAGAAAGAAGAATGTCATACTTCTTCACTTTTTCTTTAGAAATAATTTAATTTTAAATTTTTTCTTTTATCATTAATAAGATAATATAGTATCTAAGATTTGTTTTAGACAATAGATTTTAAAAATCTTTTCTCCCCCTTAAACACTATTCTCAATCAAATACCGCCATAAAATTTTTGATGGATGAAATAACGATGTTTGATTGATACAAAATTTAAATAAAAAAAGACGTTTACCACATAAAATAGAGTATATAGTATATATCCCTGGTCCACAATAAGTGACCAATTTGTTTTTTTATTTTGGTCCAAAATAAGTGTCCATTTATATAATCAAGACAAAATTTAATTTGTTTTTCCAAAATTACCCTTATGTACGAATCCCTAAAAAGTCTTTCACTCCTCGCATTAATTATGCTGCAACATTTAATTAAGGATAGTTTAGTCATACTAACTATTTTTGTCTAGAATTTAGTATTTTCTTAATGGGTGTGCCCAAAGCAAATTGGTCACTTATTATGGACCGGAGGAGGTAACAACAACAACAACAACAACAACTACCTAGTAAAATCCCACAAAGTGGGGTCTGGGGAGGGTAATGTGTACGCAGACCTTACCCCTACCCCGATAGGGCAGAGAGACTGTTTCTAATAGACCCTCGGCTCAGAAAGACGAAAATAAAACAAGAAAAGACAATTCATTAGTAACTCCAGTAGAAACCGTAATAGTAACAGAAGCATAACAACCAAAAGATAAATGACATGCAATAACAGTAACCAGAATCTAAGGCCCGGGGCTAAGATAAACAACAAGGATAGTGTGGACTCAACATAAACTGCAAGCCATCTAAGCTCAACCCTAATCCAACCCCGCCTCACCCCGAGTATGAAGTAAGGGGAGCTTTACTACCCCCTAACCTACAACCCTAATGCTTGACCTCCAGACCTTTCTATCAAGGGTCATGTCCTCGAAAATCTGCAGTCGTATCATGTCCTGCCTGATCACCTCCACCCAATACTTCTTAAGCCTCCCTCTAGCTCTTCTCGTACCCACCACGGCCAACCGCTCACACCTCCTCACCGGAGCATCAAAACTTCTCCTCCGCACGTGCCCGAACCATCTGAGCCTCGCTTCCCGCATCTTGTCATCCACAGGTGCCACGCCCACCTTTTTCCGAATATCTTCATTCATAATCTTGTCTATCCTAGTGTGCCCGCATATCCACCTCAACATCCTCATCTCTGCTACCTTCGTCCTCTAGATATGGGAGTTTTTAACCGGCCAACACTCTGCCCCATACAACATGGCCGGTCTAACCACAGCTCTATAAAACTTACCTTTGAGTAGTAGTGGCACTTTCTTGTCACACAAGACTCCAGATGCAAGCCTCCATTTCATCCAGCCCGCTCCTATACGGTGAGTGACGTCTTCGTCGATCTCTCCGTCCCCCTGAATTATCGACCCAAGGTACTTGAAGCTATCTTTCTTGGGGATGACCTGTGATCCAAGCATCACGTCCCTGCCTACTTCCCTCGACCGGAGGAGGTAACATACTAAAAATACTCTTATATTTTTTGGTCTTGATCATGTTAGGTCATCATAATATTGCCATATAGTAAATAGGTAGTCGTGGGATTTAGTGATGTGACGAAAATTGGCATATTAAGAGCCCGTTTGAACATAAGAAATTTTTCCCTTTTTTTCAAATTTTTTTTACTTTTTTTCCGAAATCATGATTTGTTCATAAAATTTTTTCAATTTTCACTTGAAGATGCATTCTAGAAATTTTCAAAAATTTGAAAAACTGCAAAAAGCTGTTTTTCAAAATTATCACACACAAAACTTAAAAAATAACCCAAAATTATTCATGAACACAACTCTAAATTTTAAATACCATTTTTTTTCACCTTTTTTTTGGAATTTGCAATTCTTATGTCCAAACGCCAACTAAGATTTTAGAGAGAGAAACTGTAAAAAGGAAGGGAAGAAAAGTCAAAGAAGCAGTAGAGAAGTAGCTTAGCCCAGCAGTTGGTAGTATTTGTATGGTGTAATCATTTCAAGATAGAGAGAGAAAGGAGTATCAGAAACGAACTCGTGATTGCAGAATTAGAGAGGAGAGACTGAATTTACAGAAGAATTTACCCTTTTTTCTTTTCTCGTGATATCTCTGCCTACTCATAATTAATTATACCTACGCCACGTTGTTTCTTTAGACCTAGACACTGCCAACTAAAAAACAGCTCTTTTCAAAGGCCAATACATTATTCTCCTGTTGAAGTTGCATAAGGAAACTTTGCTTTAAGTTTTACTTACAACTTCAGGTGAAAATTAAACTGTAGGATATATAGAGGAGTCTTATGCATAAATATAGAGGTGTTGGAAGTGGAAGAAAGAATTTATAGGAAAATATATAATGGGAAACTGTGAAAGGAATAATGGTGGAGTGAGGCAATATAGAAGATCAAAAGTTCCTCGTTTGAGATGGACACCTCATCTTCATCAATGTTTTCTTCTTGCTATTCAAAAACTTGGAGGCCACGACAGTAAGTTCCTTCCTCTTCCTCTTCATAACTATAATATAGTAATGTTGTTTTTCTAGCCATTTAATTTTTTTGGTTGCCTTTTCTTTTTAATGTTTTTTGATCTGTCTAATTAATGTGTAGAAGCTACACCTAAGCTTGTACTTCAGATGATGGATGTGAGAGGACTTACAATATCTCATGTCAAAAGTCATCTCCAGGTATAAATAGTACTATTTATTCCAAGAATGAACATTCCTTTTCTGTTTTCTAAGTTATTATATATGTGAATGTTCTTATATTATTCATCGTTTATGTATATTTGTACTTGTCGAACAGATGTATAGAAGCATGAAGAGTGATGTCAACTGGCAAGGTAAGATCTCTATGAGTTTGTGGAGAAAAGAAAAACGATTTGATGATCCCACAATGCATACACCTCAACTTTATTTGAAGTTCTTTTTACGATTAAAATCCATAATAAAAAAAAGCTACAGTATATGCCTTTAAATTTGGCATATATATATATATAGTTGTATTTAGAAACAATTGTGTTTTTTGGTTGGTTGACTTTGATTCTGAAGCAGGAGGAGAAAGAAGCAAAGGAAAAGAGTGGGTAGAAGATGATCATTCTCATCATCAACAAGAAGAAGTATACCATTCATGTTGTAACCCCACCATTGAAACATCAGAATCTCCATTCCCAATTTACAATCCTCTGCCCACTAAAAGGTGACCAAAAAAAGGATTTACATTTGTACATAGAAACGTACGGCTTCTTCTTTTCCTTTCATTCTCTTTAGGACCCGTTTATCCCTATATAAATTTTGGGATTACATTTGTTCATTGTTTTTTTTTTATTTTATTGTTGTGGGTATTAGTTAAAATCACGATAAAATTTATGCCTAAATCATGGGATTATTTATCCCATATTGAAGGGGGAATCTATCCTATGACTATAGGATAACCTGGTTTTTAACCAAATGAGCCCTTAAAGTTTTAATTTTTATTTACCTAATTAGATTACTTAGTGGGCGTTTGGACATAAGAATTGTAAAATTTCAAAAAAAGGTGAATTTTTTTTTAAGTGAAAATGGTATTTAAAATTTAGAGTTGTGTTTGGACATGAATATAATTTTGGGTTGTTTTGAAGTTTTGTGAGTGAAAATTTTGAAAAACAGCTTTTTGGAGTATTTCAAATTCTTGAAAATTTCCAAAATGCATCTTCAAGTGAAAATTAGATATTTTATAAACAAACGTTGATTTCGACAAAAAGTGAAAATTTTTTGAAAAAAGGGAAAAATTACTTACGTCCAAACGGGCTCTTAAGGTAATTAAAGTAAAGTTTTCAAAATTAAAAACTCAATAAAATATTAATAACCTGTTATAATAAATTATACTAGTATTTATACATGTATCTTGTCTTTATATATGGAGTATTTGTTTAATGATGAACTGCGATATCTCGATCGGAGACCACAAGTTGTAAACCAAAGAGCCTGCAAAACTGCAGGGACAGACTACGTGAAGCAGTAGCCAATTATCCGTATAGTGGTGATGATTACATGCAGACTAGTATTAATTATACTAAGAAAAGTGGGGTAAATAATGCTGAGAAGAAAGGAATTACTGGTTTCAGATGGCAACAGATTTGTGATACACAAAGAGAAGCAGTAGATCACCTGTCCCATACGGCCTCTTTCTCACTCCATTTTTTTCAGACTTCTAATGCTGCGTTTCAACAATCTCAAGATTTTAAGGTACATTACCCCTCCCATTTTAACTCTACTTCAACCTATGTTTCTTGCCTTATGTTTTATAAGCTTATTAATCTTATTTATTACTCACTACTATGAAGAATTATATTATAGTGTGACCTTCTCTTCTAAAAATTTAACTTGTTATAGGGAGTACATGTTTTATTATGTCTTCCAAATGTATCCCTTCACGTGCGTGTGACCTGATTTTTTTCATTGGCAAAGCACATGAATAATTTTTTTTTGGATAATAAGTTCGAACTTAGACCTTCTACTTCAGAGCCAGATTCAGGATTTGAAGATCGCGGGTACACTTTTTGATTCAATTAAAATTTACTTTGTATATAGGGTGTCTACTATTAATATGTATAACTATTTTCTAAGACATATATATGTATGTATACATGAAATTTTTGCCGAACTTTACGGGTGCCGGTGACCCCTCTACCTATTGCATAGGTCCGCCTCTGTTCTACCTGCTCAAATAGAAGTACGTGCTCATCTAATTTAAAAGTTTAAGGTGTTAGAGAAAAATACACTTTTATAAGTACTTAACTAGATATTCTCTTTATAAACTTTTAGATGAGATGATTACACAGTTCAATAATGTTATAGTTTAGTTGACATGATATTGTAAAATATTTTTTTACAATATCAGTATATATAAGTTGAGCTTTTTTTTTTCTCTTTAACTTGAGCATAAGTTTGTGATTTCCTTTCATTCTTTTTCTATATTAATTTGCCCGCGAATACTTGCGTGAGCATTGACTATATATCTGATACTACTACATATAGAGGTCCTGATTCTTGGTCTTGGGGCACAACTGGCAAGCCCGTAACAGTCTTATTTCTCATGAGGTATTAGGTATATTAAAAAGAAAGCATATACTCTAATACTTCTATGAGTATTCTGACAGAAGTTATATTTCCCTAATCTTCTCTTGGTCAGTACACCGACTGCTTTCTTTTCTACTGTGATTCTTGCCGTTGGTCTTTGCTTTTTCTGTTCAAGTGTGTGTCGATATCATATTTATAATGTGTTGGTCAGTTTTCGACATGAACAAACATGTTGAAGAGGAATTCAATGCTGCAGTATAGTCTTTTTACCTAAATTTCTATATTTTATTTATGGCAAAAACTATGCTTTAATTTGGTCATGTTTTGGGTAAAGAAAATTCCTGATGGTTGGACTTGAAATTCTCTTGACTAAATCCCAAATGGATATTAATGCATTTTGGAGCAGTGGAGTGGAATAGCAACAGCAGTGACTTTATAACAATGGGCCACCTCATTTAAAGAAGTAATGAGTGAAACCTATATGGTACTACTGTACTTTTCTGCTAGGTTACAGATCAAAATACAGCCATTTAATGATACATAACCTTATTTTAGTAGAAACCTTTTGACTGATAATTATATATATCTATAAAAACTGATTTTTGACCAGCATACATAGTATAATTTTTTGTATGCTCAGTGTAATTTTCAGACGAAGGGTGTTCAACTGAATATCTTTCATTCGGCTACGCCACTTTAACATGTGCATTTTTCATAAATTTGATGGATAATTTTGTTATTCAGTTGTCCATGCAAGAGGATGAGAACTGGAAATCATCAAAGAAGCGTAAATTTGAAAGCTTGAGGAATGGAGAAGAAGAAGAAGATAGTTGTAGATTGTCATTGTCTCTCTCATTGCACCATCCTTGTGCTCAAAGAAGCACTACTTCAGCTTCTACAAATGAGGCAATCTCTTCATACTCAGACTGTAACTACTGGAATTCTTCCTCAGAAAAGCATAGTCTCAATCTTGACCTATCTATTGCCTTGTCGTGAGTGAATGAGACTAATTACATGCAGAATCCTCTTTCTCGATTATTAAAGTATTAACTCTAATTAGTTGGTTACATTTTGCTTATTGTCGTTTAAAGTTTCATCAATAATCTCTTAACTTGCATACAAAATAAAATCTCTTAACTTGCAAATTCTACCCTTTTTCATATTTTAGCTTCTTAATTATGCTTACTTTACCACATTTATCTCTTCTTCTTTGTTTTCGGACTTGTAGGCTTCTATCTAGTAACTTGCCAGTTTAATAAGATTCAATTCCACGTCTAATGAAATATACCAATTTAATTCTATGAATAAGTTTGTATATACAATATATTTTCAATGCGTAATTAAATGAAACTTTTAACCAATTTATTACTCGAGGGTAAACTTTTCCAACAATTTGAATCATAAAAATTTATACGAAACCAGGACTTCTGATTTTTAAATCAGAATGAGACGTCATTGTGATATTATAAACATGTATTGATGTTAGTAGACACATTTTTTAAAAAAAGTAGGTCGAATGAAAGTGTATATATGTGGCTGTCAAAAAGCAGAATGAAGCGCATACTAATTACTATATTTAATTAATAGTACTATGTAATTAGTACTCCCTTCGGTCCAAAATAAGTGATTTTTTTGGATGTTTTCACACAGATTAAGAAATTCACCTTTTAGCATTAATTACCAATTGAATTGACCATATTAACCTTTACTATCTCACATAAACACTCCTAACACATATTCCAACACTATTTACTCCAAGGACAATGTAGGAAAAAAATAATTAATTCATTCTTGAAATCTGAAAAAATTACTTATTTTGGACCACAAGAAAAAGGCCAAAAAATCACTTATTTTGGACCGGAGGGAGTAGCATTTATAGATTGACTATTGTTTTAAACTTACTCCCGTTGTCCCAAAATGCTCGACACTTTTAGCTTAGGAGTTAGGATTCAAATTTAATTGAACTTCTTCTAACATTTTAAAATGAATTCTTTTGTCATCTTTAATACGAGAAAATTACAACCCATTTACTCCCCCGTCTCAAATTATCTGTTGTGTATTTCTTTTAAGCGCTCATTAAGAAAACCTTAAATAGGAGGAATTTTTGACTATATTACCCTTATTTATGTCTTAAGATATGGTCTCTATTCATTGAATATTTTACTCTACTTGTGTGCTATCTCCATCTTCAAGAACAACTATACTACTACTAAGGGTAAAATGAGAAAATGATTATGTTTTGAACTTCTAAAATGATAAATAATTTTAGACCACTATTTTTAGAAATTACGACTAATAATTTGAGACGGAGTAAGAGGACTTATTTTGAAAAACTAGGAAGCCAACACATGGCCAAAAGGGGCAAGTACCATAGGAAAGGAAGAAAACATATGCACAAAGAAGTTTGGATATTAATCAAAGAAAGAGAGAACGTTACCTCGAGATTAGAAAAGCTCTAATTAAAACCTTTTAGGTAGATTTGCCCTCAAATACTTGCAATTAGTCAAAAACCAAAGATATATTTTCACATGAAACAC
This sequence comes from Nicotiana attenuata, assembly GCF_001879085.1. Taxonomy (NCBI): domain Eukaryota; kingdom Viridiplantae; phylum Streptophyta; class Magnoliopsida; order Solanales; family Solanaceae; genus Nicotiana; species Nicotiana attenuata. The sequence continues at coordinate 575,001 of NW_017670254.1, read as the reverse complement.
CATTTCCAAATTATAGTCTAAGGCCCTACATGAATTATTAGACCTGGTTCTTGGGGATCCAATGGTCTTCTTTTCAAATTTCAACAATTTGGTGAACCATATTTGCTCCATAGAATTCCAACAAGGTAGCAGTACTATCCTACCACACTCGAAAGGGTTGCTTTTATTTTTATAATCAATTAAGTACTCAAGTTTCAAAGATAGTGAAACTTTGCAGTGTGAAATTAACCTACACTTTGGCCAAGTTAGACATTTATCCTCGTAGATAAAACAACAACAATAACAACAATCCACTGTAATCCCGTTAAAATAGCACGGGCTAGCCAGTTTTCGGACTGGTCATTCAAAAATAGCCAACGTTTGCCAAGTCATTGAAAAATAGCCACTATTTTGTTACAACAGAGACCGGTCTAACATAATCTACTGGAGTTCGGTGCACCTGTGTATGAACTTCCAGCATATTATGCTGGACCGGTATACTTGAGGCTCCTGTTAATATACTGGAGTTCCAGTAAACTTTGCTGGAACTCCAAACTCCAGTACAATACATACTGGAGTTCCAGAATATTATGCTGGAGTATTTTTCCGAATTTCGAACAGTGTTTTCGTTCAGATTTATCTTTACATGAAAATTAGCTAAATTTCGATGACTTTTGAAACTGTGGCTATTTTTGAATAACCACTTATAAATTTGGCTATTTTTGAAATTCTCCCTGTAATCCCATAAGTAGGGTCTGGAGAGGGTAGGATGTATGCAGCCTTACCCCAACACTAGAAGAGCAGAGAGACTGTTCTGATAGACCTTCGGCTAAAGAAAGAGGGAAGAACCACTGAAACAAGTAATATCAATACAAGGTATTAGAAAACAAAACCCAAGATAACAAAAGAAAGTATGAAAGAAGTACTAATAGTCAGTAATAACAATACAAGAAATGAAATGATAGCAAACTAAGAGCGTTCGGAAGGCAAGTAACAACAGTACAAAATATGTGGTACTAGCAAACTAAGAATAAAAGAAATACCAAACTAATACTAATACTCTAGTACCTTCTACCCTAATTCTCAACCTTTATACCCCCTACCAAGGGGTAATGTTCTCGATCGGTTAGCTCTAGTTGTGCCATGTCTTGCCTGACCACCCCTTCCCAAGACTTCTTTAGCCTACTTCTACCCTTCCTCTTACCCCCAAGGTCAACTTCTCACACCTCCTGACTGGGACATCTGTGCTTCTCCTTTTAACATGCCCGAACCATCTTAGGTAATACCTTTCTTTATGGAATAATTTCCCTTTATACACTTCTTCTTTTTCAACCCTTTATAAACTTCACATAAGCAAAAAATGTACGTACTAGTTTGGTATGAATTAAACAAAAAGGGTGTAACTCGATGCAAATCACTAATTTCTACGTGTGGTAATATTGCCAAAATATGAGTCTAATTCATTGGTTTTAATTCCAAGTTCTATTTGAATATATGGAACACAACTTACTTTCCTAGTTACTGCAATTAACTATCTGCTCAGAATGTACATTGCCAATACAACACATCAAAAATATTTAAATCTGATAAAGGCCAAATGCATCATTTACTGGTTCATAATAGTGCAGAATCAACTAGCAGCTCCAATCTGGCCATACCCTCAATTGTAGCAACATAACAGCAGGTAATCGACATAAAATTGAAGGTGTGCATCCTGTTTATGGAAATATTTTATCTTTTCTTCCTATTCATCTCTTAAGTATTTGGGACTAAGAAACATTCCTGTTCATAGAGATATTGTTATCTTTTCTTCCCTTTCATCTCTTTTGTATCTGAGACTAAGGCCTTGATGCAGAGCCGAGGCTTTGTACTAACAAGTGTTCGTGGAAGAACCGACACACCAACTATGGCTGTCTTATCAGGTACTCTAGAAAGTGGAAGTACCTCAACAAGCACAGACAGCTGCAAAAGAGAAGCTACATTCAGTATATTAAAAAGATACAGAGGAAGCAAAAAGCTTAGAAATTCTCACTGCAATAAATCATTTGACCTCTGGATCTTTCAAATCCACAGTCGAATCTGGGACAACTTCTTTCACTGCTGCTGCCACGACGCTAAAGCATTTGTTGCGGTCCAACAAAGCAAATACATCAGGATCGCTAGAAGCTTTTCTCAGATTCTTCATCTCAGTCTCCTCAATCCCTCTCCTGTTATACCCAACTGCAAACTATAATGTCATTAGTTTCTACAGGTTATCTTATCTGGTTCGGCCAACATAGAGAGAACTGCTCAAATTCACCGTACTAGTAAAGGAAATGCAGCTACTGGACATAATAGTCATGTAAGAGAACTTGTTTTTTTTTATAAGGTAAGATAAATTTCATTAATAAAGTACCAAGAAGGTACTTCAAAAAGAAAAGGTTACAGCATTGCTTGTTACAATTACACTCCCAAAAAGTCGAGAAATTAAAATACAGAGTCATATTACCATACTACTACTACACCAAAAATTTAAATTCAGTAGGCATCTGTTCTTTACAAAGGAAATATGACGCTTTTGATCTTCAAATCATCTCCTATTCCTCTCCAACCAAATAGTCCAAATGATACAGAGACCATCTTTATCCAATATCCTGCCACCCTCCTCCACCCCTACTACCCTTTAAAACCAAAAACTAAAAATAAAAAAGGAGCAAGGGATAAAAACAGGGGACAACGAAAGTGACGCACTTTGCGTGAACATATTTGACCAATACATTTTGAACTAATACTTTCAACTGAAAAAAGAAAATATTCAACTTGTCATTGGGTTTACTGATAGAGGACATACTGATGATAGTTTATATGAACCAAGATGACTTCTTAGGGCGGCCAACAAAAGAAAAAAAGGCAACGTAAAGCAGAAAAAGAAAGCAACGCGAGTCTTTTGACCCTGAGTGAATGATATTTCTTAAGAAAGCCAAGGTTTACCTTAACAGTATTTCCAGTCTCCTTCTGCCTATTGGTCATAAACTGATCAACGAGCCTAGTCACAATCTTCTTAAGTTCCTTCTCCTCTAAACGGCATGTATCTTGAATTGGTAATATCCGATTGCACCAACTGCATGACATGATTAAAGTCTTAATCATATTAGTTTCTTTGGTATTAGAAATAATCTCCTAGAGTGGTGAATAAGAAGAAAGGACAATCCTCCCTACTATAATGAAAACGATTACGCCAAAGAAACATAATCACGCAATCGCGGGACCATCATGGAGAATTCATCTTCTAGCACAACAGTCAACATGGCCATAGAGGGAGCAAAATGAGTAAATGGATGAAGAAAGGGTAAGCTATCAAGATAATACGTGCAAAATTCCCTAACTCATTACATACAATTTGGCTACCTTTACTGCAGAGATAAGGTTAGAAATCTTAGCATTATGCTTGAAAAATATACCATATCTAACATATTCTTTCAGTAAATCATATAGCAGTATAACTTGCCATCGCGACACCTACACACGAATCATTTATAGAAATAATACAATGGATTGAAAGCGAACCATTACAAATGTTGCAACTCTGCGTAGGTCTCCACAGTTCAGTTCTTATACTTATTTAGGGTAGTTTTTAAACTTGCTTAATTCTCTCATCTGCCAAAATTAGGACATGGTTCCTAATCTTTTTACTATTACAATTTTATTTGGAGCTTTTATTTCCCTTGGGTCAGTTAAGTTTCACGGGTTTCCCTTGGTCAAATAAAGCAGTATAACATATAGATAAAAGCTAAAAGTTTATTGTGAGAGCAATCCAAGAAAGAGAGCAACTCACAGAGGAGACTTCAATATTCCAGATTCTAGGGATTGAAAAATCTGCGAAACGATGTCAACAACTGCTGGGGACTTGCCGAATGGAAATGTAAAGAGAAGCAATCCGCTTCTAGTTAACTTAACAAGTGAGAGAATGTCACTTTTCTCTATAGAAGTACCGGATTCTGCAAGAGGAAACAAAATTGTTTTGACACTATTCCTAGTAAACCATTATGTCCACACAGACATTAAAATGTTGAAGAAGAATTAATACCAGAATTTTCATGCTCATTAACTGCATCTTCTCCTGAAACATTGCTTTCTTTAGTAGCATCTTCCATGCATATTTTCCTTCTCTTAGCATCAGGATTCGAAACAATATACTGAAAGGAAAACAAAAAACCCAACTATTTTTAGTATTCTTTCCAACACAAGGGTCACATGGGTAATCCAAATCTAACTTATAGGTGCAATACAAAATAACATGGATTCTTTAATGCGAAAATAACATCATTTGCATAGAATGAATCAATAAGAAAATTATGTTTTCCATAGCCAGCTTCAAGTCCTCAAGAAAAGTGCATATTACAGCTCCACTGGACAAACAATATAAAAGGTCACTTATCCAGAACTTCTTTTTTTTTTAAAAATAAATAAATAAATTGAGTATACCAAAGAGTAAAATATAACCTTTTCAAGGATAGCTATAGCTTCTTTTGTTGCACTTTTCTCCCTCTCTGAGGAAAAAGTAAAGAATTCTTAGGAAAATAGAGTACCGACTTAAACTATGAGAACCAATAAGCAAGAATAAAAAGAAATAGGAGTAGAAAATAATAGAAGCAAAAGATCCGTATAGGTGCCACTGACTAGTGGGATTAAGGCTTAGTCATGATACTATGCTTATATTAGGGACCAATGTTACTAGAGTCATTTCACTACAACAATAACATACCCAGTGTATTCCCACAGGTGGGTTTTTGGGAGGATAGTCTGCACACAGACCTTTAGGTCTGGAGAGGATAGTATGTGCACAGACCTTACCCCTACCTTGTGAAGGTAGAGAGGTTGTTTCTGGTAGACCCTTGGCTCAATGAAAACAAAATTACAGCAGTTATGACAAAGAGAACTATAGAAAGAGAAACAGTAACAACAACTAGGAGCCATTTCACTATGTTTAGAAATTTGTATACAAGTAACAAACGTAGACAATCTACCGTGTTTATGAAGCCCAAGAATTTTAATGTTGAAATGAAATGGGTCCAAATAAAGCGAAGTGGATAGTGAGGACTCATATGTTACCCCCAACAAGCTTGGGATTGAGGCAATGTAGTAGTAGTAGTAAGATGTGGTAAGAGTGAAAAGAGGGGAAAGCCTCCGCCATGTCCAAATGTTGAATATCAAAAGCATAAGAAGCTTGAAAATGATAAAATTTTAAATAAAAGCTATTCTGCACCCAAAGGTGTGGCCTAACGATCAACGAAGTAGGAGGAATACCATAAGATCTTAAGTTCAAATCAAACGGTGGCAAACAACACTAGCTGATTTCTTCCCATCTGTCTGTGCCTTGGTCGGCTACCTGGTAGTTGTGCTTGTGGAGATAGCAAGTAACCGGTGGAATAGTCGAGGTGCGCCCAAGATGGCATGGACGCCACCGTCACAAAAGAATAACAAACTATTTTGCGTTATGACATGCAATGCTTTTTTGCATTATGACATGCAATGCTTTTTGCATTATGACACGCAATACTATAAATAGCAGCTAAATGATCAAGCAAAGTAATGGAGTTATTCACATTATCCATTATCATAGAAAAGTTCAAAGTACTAGAATAGATTCCTAGCTTTCACTAAAACCCTATCCTTAGCAAAAGCCTTAACTTTTTTAGTTGTAGGGCACTAAAAACACATTCCTTATCTAAATACAGTAGAAACTAAAGCAAAATATAACTGATATTATTAATAGAAACTGGCGAAACAAAGCAGCAGAATAATCTTGAAGCTTTAACATATTCTTTTTCTACCCAAAAGACTGGTATGAGGAGCAGAATAACTCCAAATTTTCAAACTAAGAGCCTTGAACAGTCATGCACATTTCAAAAGTAGTTTTATTTTATTATACACGATGTCCTGAGTTCACGAGTAAAGACAGAAAAGAACTAGCTTCACTATTTGAATGTTGTACGTAGTCTCCAATATACTCTACATAAAAGACCAAAATTAAGAAGGTATTCTTTTTCACTTTCATCTTTTTCTGGTGGAGAACTTATAAACACATTTTTATCTAGTTATCCTATTTCTACCTCTTACCCTCCTATGCTGATATTTCCTACTTGTGGTTATCTACTTATCTTTTTGCTAAGCTCTTTTCTTGTACGGTTCTGTTCTCTATAGCTCAAAACTCATTTCTAACTCCTTCCTATTGATTAATAAACTTCTCAAGAATGAAATGTGCTATATTCTTGTAACCCACTTTTCCCGGCACAGTAGATTCTAGTCCTTCTGTCCTGCTTTATGTATATTGAAGTTTAATCAATACATTTGTCCAGATTTTGATCCAAAATTACTTCCACTGTCCCAAACAGTTGCCCTTGGTGAATAAGATGCTTCGGCTCCAAATTCAAGTTAATTGTGTGAGGTTAAATATTTCAACGTAAACAGATGGATTATGACATATGCAGTAGCAAATATGAAACCCGCCCAGAAAACGTATAATAGGAATGATGCATCAGATTACAAAGAACATTTTAAATCTTTCTCCTTGAGTAGAGTAGCTGATTTTCAATGAACTTCAAACTAATTAGCAAAAGCACGCCAACATAACAGTGTAAATAACAAACTCCAGAAGTAGCTTAACTACCTGAGTTTATGATATTGTAACCTTCTTGCTTTTTCTATATGCTGCCCAGAGCAAACTTTGCACGAAACATTACCCAACTAACATCTGCTTCAGAAAGAAATTTACACTAACTAGCAGAAAAAGGTTCCCTAATGGTGTCCAAATTCCAACAAAAAAATAATACCAAATAATTCTTTTCAAAGTTTAAGCATCTGCTACAAACCAGTAAAAGAAAGAAAATTGGCACACATTTTAGCTAGCAAGCTTACAACTTCTTTTTTTCCAATTACGCGGAGGAATCTACTGAATCTTTATTCAAAAGAACACCATTTGCCACACAATATCCGTTCCCTAGCTTATATACTTGAAAAGCTAAATCAAGTTTCATTCAATTAACTATTCCTCAACCCTAAACTAATCCTAAGTATCCAAATTCGAGCCCGTTTTCATACTAGTACATAAATAGTCAAGAATAAGAGGGGGAAAAACAGATGGAAAAGTGAGCAAAATGTTGAGAGATTAAAGGAGGGAAGTAAGCTGACTGATGGGGCAAGTGATGAGGAAGGCAGAATGGGAATGGCTGAGGAGGGAAGAAGAAGCCTTGTAATCAAAACGAGGGATGCTTATCACTGCTGAGTGCTGTTCCCACGGCTTCATCTCTTCTCCTTCCACTGTTGCTTCTACGATTGTGGTTCCCACTTCCTCCTTGCGTTCATCTTCGGCCATTTTGCTGAGAGAAGAGGAAGGCCTTCCCTTGGGGCTGTCTGCTAGGGGAAAGGTTAAACCCTTTGGACCTAAGGGAAATTGAGAAAATTTTAATTCTGCTGTTTCTTTTCCCAATTGGTAACTAAAAAAGTTTTATACAAATCTTCCGGCCAAAGGAGACCGTGGTGATCCGGCCTGTCCATGAACTCCGCGTATAGCAAGATATTGTGACTATCTCAACTTTGCTATGAAATAAAAATAATTTAGTGAAACATGAACAAAAAATATTGTTAGGAAATAAAAGCAATTTAGAAAAACATGAACAAGAAATGAATATAGAGAAGGAAGGGATTTTCTTCTTCAGTTGTGTGTATTTTTCTATCTATTACAAAGCCTGTATATAGGCATGAAAACTGAAGAATCATTATTGTAAATATGTCATTGAACATGTCATTAAGCATTTGAGAGGAAGATCACGGAGTTACAATCATAACTCCATAAGTATTAGAGTAGTGTGAGTTATGAAACTAACGGAGAAGAGTGGACATCCACCATAATTCAATTTTTCTTATAACACTCCCCTTGGATGTCCATAGATAATGTGCCTCGTTAAAACCATATTAGGAAAAAAACCCTATGGTAAAAAATCCTAGTGAAGGAAAAAGAGTACACATGTTTAGAAATATGCCTTTTGGTTGCCTCGTTAAAAACCTTGCAAGGAAAACCCAGTGGGACAAAACCTTGTAAGGGAAAAAGAGTACAACGCGTATTAACTCCCCTTGATGATAGCATCAATTAACATCATTGAGCCTTCGCATCCCATTCTTATACACTAGTTTCTTGAAGGTTGACATCGGTAGAGATTTGGTGAACAAATCAGCCATATTATCACTTGAACTAATATGTTGCACATTGATATCACCAATATTTTGAAGATCTTGTGTGAAAAATAAGTTTGGTGAATGTGCTTTGTCCTATCTCCTTTTATGAATCCTCCCTTCAATTAGGCTATGCATGTTGCATTGTCTTCATACAAAATTATGGGTAGTTTGTCACGCTTCAAACCGCATTTGTTTCGAATAAGATGTATTATAGACCTCAACCATACACATTCTCGACTTGCTTCATGAATAGCAATGATCTCAGCATGATTAGATGAAGTAGCCACAATTGATTGCTTAGTCGATCGCCAAGATATGATAGTGCCTCTATAACGACCCGAACGGTCGTTTTGAGCTTTTACACTTTGTTCGTCAGTTCCCGGGCATGACTTGACCCGTGTGATGTATTACGACTCATGTAAATCATTGATTTTAGTTTTCAGGGTAATCGGAATGAATTTGGAAGAACAGCTCCCAGTTTGAAGCTTGAAATTCGAAAGGTTTGACCAATATTTGATTTGCTTGTATATGATCTCGGATCGGAATTTTTATGATTTGGTTAGCTCTGTTAGGTGATTTGGGACTTAGGAGCGTGATCGGAATGTGTTTTGGAGGTCCGGTGTAGAATTAGGCTTGAATTGGCGAAAGTTAGTTTTTGGCATTTTTCGGTTGATAGGTGAGATTTTGATATAGGGGTCGGAATGGAATTTCGGAAGTTGCAGTAGCTTCGTTATGTCATTTGGGATGTGTATGCAAAATTTCAGGTCATTCGGACGTGGTTTGGTTGGGTTTTTGATCAAAAGCGAATTCGGAAGATTTTAGAAAGTTTGGCTTGAATCCGATGTGTTTTGGGTGATTGGATGTTGTTTGAGGTGTTTTGATGATTAGAACAAGTTTGAATAAGGTATTAGAATATGTATGTGCTTTTGGTTGAGGTCCCGGGGGCCTCGGGGTGATTTCGGATGGTTAATGGAGAAGTTTGGATTTTTGTTGCAGCTGTTGAATTGCTGCTTCTGGTATTTTTGCACTTGCGGATTGGGGACCGCAGGTGCGGCGCCGCGTGTGCGGTTGGTTAGTCGCAGAAGCGAAATAGGCCTGATGGGCAGAAACCGCAGAAGCGGTTAGAGGGGCCGCATCTGCAATGTCGCAGATGCGGGGATGTGGTCGCAGATGCGATTGTTGGTCAGTAGGTGATTTCCGCAGAAGCGGAGGAAGAACCGTCATGTAAAGCGCGGGTACCCATTGTGATGTGAGATATAGCCCGAGGGGCTGATATGGTTCTGAGATATAGCCCGAGGGGCTGGTATGGTTCTGAGATATAGCCCGAGGGGCTGGTATTGTTCTGAGATATTGCCCGAGGGGCGGATTTGTTGACATTATGCCCGAGGGGCGAACCTTTATGTACTTATCTTTCTTATTTACCTGTCATGTACCTGTTTAATTGTGTAATTGTGCCCGAGGGGCGGATCTTCTATGCTTATCTGTTCTAATTGCTTGCATTCAATTGCTTAACTGTTGAAAAGCCATTTTTGAAGAAGTTTAAACTGAGCTAAGGTGCTTAAGAGATTTCACCGCTTCATTGCTTTCTTACTGGTTTTGTACTACTTCTATACAGCATGTTGATGTACTCTTCGTGATTTCCTATCACTCAGTCTTCATTTATTTTTATTACTCACTGAATTGGAAGTACTCACTTTACTCCTTGCACCTTGTGTGCAGATCCAGGTATTTCTGAACCCTGTAGCGGGTATTGGTTGCTCAGAGGCAGAGTCATCGGAGTTTAGCAAGGTAGCTGCCCGACGTTCGCAGCACTGCTTTTCTACCTCTCGATTTCATTAGATTGTATTTAGTACATTTTTTACTCTAGTTGTATTCGGACCTTAGTAGATGCTCATGACTAGTGACACCCCGGTATCGGGCTGTGTTGGGTTTGTTTTTCCGCAAATTATACTGTTAACTGCTTACGTTTTGAGATTTTACCATGTTAACGACTTAATACTTATTATTTTGCTGCTTAAGATTGGAATGGGAATGTGTCGGCTGGCCTTGACTTCACGAGAGGCGCCATCACGACCGGGTCCGGGTTTAGGGTCGTGACAAGTTGGTATCAGAGCCTAGGTTACATAGGTCTCACGAGTCATGAGCAGGTTTAGTAGAGTCTCGCGGATCGGTACGGAGACGTCTGTGCTTATCCTCGAGAGGCTGCAGAACCTTTAGGAAAAACATCACATTCTTGAATTCTTATCGTGCGTCCTTGATTCAGCTTGAAAAGTAACTCTTGAAATTCCTTCCACGCGTTCGTATGCGCGCATGAGCGCTCAGTATCAGATATGCGTCGATGGCTTGTGATTCCCTGATCGAGGGGCGAGATGTGATCTCTGTGTGTTGATGTTGGGCCAGTTTGGAGGACTTGAGGCCAGATTTTTACCTATAGCTTGAGCCCTGAGTTGTTGATTGCGTGAGCGCGTGTTTCTAGATCTATATGTTCTGTTGTGTCCCTATTAAGGAAGTAATGACTGGATAGTTACGTGATGAGGGTGATGTGACTGCGAGATATGTTTATATGAATCGGATGAGGCGAGAAGGGTATGCTTTGGGGCAGCAAGAACTATTTGGTGTTTGATTTCCTTCGTTATTGGAGGTATAGCCCTGAGTTATGGGCGTGTGAAGAATCTTTTCATGTTTCCTAGTTGGGAGTGAAGTAAATTTCATGTTGCGGTATGAGTTCAGACTTAGGAAGATCAAGCGACTGCGTAATGTTTATGACGGTAGAATGTATACAGAAATGTTAGTTTGAGGCAAAACAGGTGGGTTATCTCATGCGGAGTGTTATGAAGTTGTGTGATCCTTATGTTGTCTGTTTGGAGATCTCATTTACAAGTGAAATATACGTGTTGAAATTCAAATTTTGAGTCGCTCAAGAGAGTGGATATAACTGTTACGAGGGTAAATACGAGATTTGCAGAAGATTTAAAGTACTAGATGGTCGGTGTTTCACGAGTTTATGAAGGATCGAGTTTAATCTCACTATGGTATTATGGCAGTAGTAGAGTATAAGCATTATGAGTTATTGTGTGTGTTTTGATATATGGCTTCGAGCCGAGTGAGGGAGTCTGCTATTGATTAGTTGACTGCACGGTTATGTGCTATGTTGGTTCGAGTTGAGGCGTACGGGTGAATCAGTTATGGCCTACGGAGATTGAGACAGAGAATGGCTCGAGTAAAGGAAAATTCTTGACAAAGGTTATAGTATGCTTCATAGGTGTGTGAGAATCACGGAATGTCTTGAGTTGTTGTTGGTAAAGGATGCTCGGTGCATAGAGCAGGAAGTTGCTTGGTTGTTTTGGAATGAGGTTACATTCTGCGGTGTCGGAGTGCTATTGAGGCACTGGTTGTTCGGTCCGTTTGATCAGGCTAATTGCAGTTTGGGTAGAGTGAATGACTTTCGAGAATGGTTCTAATGTGATCAAGATTGTACATGTAATAATTAGAAAATTTTCAAGTGTATGATTTGGCTAGGAACTGAGGTTTGCGCTGGAGGGTGTCAAGACTTGTGTCATTTCTATATCAATTATGGGATTCTATACATCAGTATTAGGAAGGTAATGGCTTCAGATTCGCAGGAAGTCTTTTCAGGGTAGGTATTTTGAACGTGGTGCTTTTGGGAACATTTAAAAGAGTATTCAGCGGGTTGTGAGCCTTAGACTGTGCAGTATTATGCTTGGGTCTCGTGTGGTGAGTCTGTGTTGAGGAATTATGATGCTATAGCAAGAAGGAGTATCAAGTTGAAGGTGAAATCAGAGGAACTCGGATAGATGGGATCGGATATGGCGTTTCGTGTGCTATATGGAGTTGGAGACTGGGAGTTCTCATAAACAGGTTATGTTGTGGTTGTGGGTCGCGTGTATTGGCACTATGTAGTGACTATCAGGGTTTGGAGACCCGAGTGGATCTTTTGCTGCTTGGTAAGTTAGGATTTGAGGGATATTGGGTATAGACTGGTTGTTTCCTTGTCGTATTATTCTGGACTATTGCGCTAAGGAGACGATGTTGGCTATGCCGAGAATGCCACGGACTGAGTGGCGAAGTTCGACGGATTATGGTCTAGTAGGGTGGTTTTATATTTCGAAGATTCAGCGGATGGCTAGGAAGGACTATTTTTCTTACTTGGGTTTTCGGGATGGATGTCAGTGTAGAGACTCCTACCATTGATTCAGTTTCGGTGATGAGGGATTCTTCCAGATGTGTTTCTTACTGCCGGGCATGTCGCCGGACCGGGTTGTTGATTTTGGTATTGATTTGGTGTCGGGCACCATATCGTATGGCACCGGCAGAGTTAAAGGAGTAGCTTTAGGGTTTCCTTGATAAGGGGTCCGTTGGCAGGCCAATGTGGATGTGTGTTCTAACTTGAGTTGGCTTGGTTGGCTCCGAGTTGTAATGTTGAGGGATATGTTGGTTCGATTGTTATTGAGCTTATCAGTAATCTGGGGAGATCTATGAGTTACCTTTCTGTGTTGTGAGGCGTTGTGATTTGTTGGTTATAGGCACACATGGTGCGGTTCTATTGGGGTTTCATAGCGGAAGTCGAGCGGGAAGAGTAATTGGGTGTTGCTCGGTGAATGGCGTATCGGTCATGTCTTTTTTGGTTTGTGTGGTGTATGTTATTTGCTTCACCGTGGGTATGATGATTTGCTTTGGTTCCAGACATCAAATTGCGCGTGGTTGTCGATTTCGAGCATAGTGACTTGAAGTGTTTCATGTGGACCAGTGTTTGGATAGGGCCGCGCATTGCAGAGAAGTTATGTGGGGGTGTGACCCTTTGGGTTGGATTCGCGTATTCTGTTTCTACGACATGTGATGGGTTCTCAGCATTTTTGTTGTGGTGGTACTGGTGAGTTGGTGGTACAGCCCTTTCGTTCGAGTCGTCTTCATGATCGGATTACATTCAAATTATTGCTTATTGGTGCACAGATTGCACGGGGTTGTGGCTTTAGATTGTATTGATGTGTCATGTCACCAGAGTAGTGGTGTTGGATTAGATGAGACCGTCGGGATCTGAAATGAGTATAAACTGATTCGATTTCAGCATGTTAGAAGGGTAATATCGAGGTTCGGCTCAGAAATTTGCTATGGTCCTTGCCAAAGGAGAAGTGGCTTCATGAATGGTTGATCTGAGAAACAGTTATGTTTATTGCGTGTTTCATTTATCATTGGCAGTGCATGAAAGTCTTGGAATGAGGCTTTAGTTGATAAGAGGTTTTCTATCGGGATTCGGTTGTTGTGTGCAATTGCTGTGATTAGAAGTTATCGCTGCAAGCGTGAGTTATGTGGTACGTCATGTAATTGCACCTGAGGTTGCAGGTATGTGTTATTACTTATTACAGCTTGTTCGGCCTATTCCCAGTATAAATGTGAGATTCTGATCGCATTGATGATTTATAGAAGTGGAAATGTGGTTCTATGGTTTATGGGCTAGATTGGATTGTGAAAATTTCAGTTTCTATGTGTTATCGGACCTATATGAGATAGGGTGACGTGGGATCACCCCCGGGTATATGCATGGTAAGGCTATTCAGCGAGTGGTTGGCTTTTGGAACAACTATAGGCACGTTCGAGGACGAACGTATGTTTAAGTGGGGGAGGATGTAACTACCCGATCGGTCGTTTTGAGCTTTTACACTTTGTTCGTCAGTTCCCGGGCATGACTTGCCCCGTGTGATGTATTACGACTCATGTAAATCATTGATTTTGGTTTTCAGGGTAATCGGAATGAAGTTAGAAGAACAGCTCCCAGTTTGAAGCTTGAAATTCGAAAGGTTTGACCAATATTTGACTTGCTTGTATATGATCTCGGATCGGAAGTTTTATGAATTGGTTAGCTCCGTTAGGTGATTTGCGACTTAGGAGCGTGATCGGAATGTGTTTTGGAGGTCCGGTGTAGAATTAGGCTTCAATTGGCGAAAGTTAGTTTTTGGCGTTTTCCGGTTGATAGGTGAGATTTTGATATAGGGGTCGGAATGGAATTTCGGAAGTTGCAGTAGCTTCGTTATGTCATTTCGGATGTGTGTGCAAAACTTCAGGTCATTCGGACGTGGTTTGGTTGGGTTTTTGATCAAAAGCGGAATTCGGAAGATTTTAGAAAGTTTGGCATGAATCCGATGTGTTTTGGGTGATTGGATGTTGTTTGAGGTGTTTTGATGATTAGAACAAGTTTGAATAAGGTACTAGAATATGTTTGTGCTTTTAGTTGAGGTCTCGGGGGCCTCGGGGTAATTTCGGATGGATAACGGAGAAGTTTGGATTTTTGTTGCAGCTGTTGAATTGCTGCTTCTGGTATTTTCGCACCTGCGGATTTGGGACCGCAAGTGCGGCGCTTCATGTGCGGTTGATTAGTCGCAGAAGCGAAATAGGCCTGATGGGCAGAAACCACAGAAGCGGTTAGAGGGGCCGCATCTGCGATGTCGCAGATGCGGGGATGTGGTCGCAGATGCGATTGTTGGTCAGTTGATGATTTTCGCAGAACGGAGGAAGAATCGCATATGCGGTACCGCATAAGCGGTAGAAGCACCGCAGATGCGGAAATGCCTGCGTCAGAATATATTAATTCCTCCTTCGCGATTTTTAGAGGGTTTCTTCATTTTTAACGGGAAAAGAGCTTTGAGGCGACTTTTGAAGAGAGGAAATCATTGTTCTTCATTGAGGTAAGTATTCTGGACCCTAAAACTTGATTATTTATGATTAAGGAACGAAAATATCAGTGTAAATTCATGAAAATCAGTAGAAAAAGGTGGAGTTAGGGCTTGAGATTATGAGACCTTTCAAGGATGATTTGAGGGGTCAAACGAACTCCGATTTCGGGTTCTTTATATGTACGAACTCGTGAGATGATGAAGAACATTTTGATATAAAGTTTGTCCAGTTCCGGGACGCGGGCCCGGGGGTCGGGTTTTGACTAATTTCGGGTTTTGTGCTTAAAATTGATATTTTTTAATTGGAATTCATTCGTTTAGCATAATTTGATGATAAAAATCTGAACTTGGTAGATTTGGAGCACTCGGAAGTTGGATCGAGATGCAAGCGTGTTGCAGAGTAGCTTTTCGGGCTAGTTCGAGGTGTGTAATGATTTTAAATGCTGTTCTGAGGTTATGAAACCCCGGATTGCACATCGTCGTGCTATATTGAGGTGAAACACACGCTAGATGACGAGCGTGGGGTCGTGCACCGTTGGGGATTGTGACTTAGTCCATCCCGAATGACTATTTTCTGTATAATGGGCAACTAATTGTTTGATATTATTATACTTTGGGCTAAATACCATATTTGGGCTTCGTGCCAACTGTTTGAACCCTTAGGGGATTGTTAATGATATTTTCCTCACTGTTTGATTTCATACTTGTGCTCAGTCATGCTATATTTTCACTATTTTAAAAACTCAGCTATGTTATTCTGTTTTAAACACATTAATTGATATTTTCAAAGATATTTGAGCTAAGCTTCATATTTTATTGATGCCCGAGGGGCTTATGAGATTCTGACTGAGTAAGGCCGAAGGCCTGTATTGTGAGGATACTTTTGGGTCGGGCTGCACGCTGCAGTAGTGATATACTGATTATGATAATGAGGCCGAGGGCCTGAGATTGTGCGCCATGAGGTGGCTTGATATTGATATGAGGGCGAGAGCCTATTTATGATGCCACGAGATGGCTTGATATTGCGCTTGGGCCGTAAGGGGCCCCTCCAGGAGTCTGCACACCCCCAGTGAGTGCGAGTAACTATTGTGATGTGAGATATAGCCCGAGGGGCTGATATGGTTCTGAGATATAGCCCGAGGGGCTGGTATGGTTCTAAGATATAGCCCGAGGGGCTGGTATTGTTCTGAGATATTGCCCGGGGGCGGATTTATTGACATTGTGCCCGAGGGGCGAACCTTTATGTACTTATCTTTCTTATTACCTGTCATATACCTGTTTAATTGTGTAATTGTGCCCGAGGGGCGGATTTTCTATGCTTATCTGTTCTAATTGCTTGCATTCAATTGCTTAACTGTTGAAAAGCCATTTTTGAAGAAGTTTAAACTGAGCTAAGGTGCTTAAGAGATTTCACAGCTTCACTGCTTTCTTACTGGTTTTGTACTACTTCTATACAGCATGTTGATGTACTCTTCATGATTTTCTATCACTCAGTCTTCATTTATTTTTGTTACTCACTGAGTTGGAAGTACTCACTTTACTCCCTGCACCTTGTATGCAGATCCAGGTATTTCTGAACCCTGTAGCGGGTATTGGTTGCTCAGAGGCAGAGTCATCGGAGTTTAGCAAGGTAGTTGCCCGACGTTCGCAGCACTGCTTTTCTCCCTCTCGATTTCATTAGACAGTATTTAGTACATTTTTGACTATAGTTGTATTCGGACCTTAGTAGATGTTTATGACTAGTGACACCCCGGTATCGGGCTGTGTTGGGTTTGTTTTTCCGCAAATTATACTGTTAACTGCTTACATTTTGAGATTTTACCATGTTTACGACTTAATACTTATTATTTTGCTGCTTAAGATTGGAATGGGAATGTGTCGTCTGGCTTTGTCTTCACGAGAGGCACCATCACGACCGGGTCCGGGTTTAGGGTCGTGACAGCCTCCACATGTAAACACATAGCATATTTGAGATCGAGCCTTGTGTGCGTCAGATAAATACCCAGCATCGGCATAACCAACAAGATCGGTATTGCAATCATTACCATAAAATAAGCCCATATCTGTGCAATCCAGCTATATGAGGTATGTTATGGAGATAAGACCATTATTGGGTTCAGAATGAGGTGAAGGCCTTATTAGGAGTGTAGACCTAATGTTTTGTTGACTCGGCGATTGATTATAAATGTTGGTGCATCACTTCCGTCAGGGCGGTATGGTAAAGGTTAGAGTGGGGCCTGTATATGTCGTAGGGTGCAATGGGAGCATCCGATTAGTAGGATTTTGACTAAGGGTTATGGTGGTCCTATGAGTGGGAAATGCAAAGTGTGAAATCAACAAAGTTGTGCAATCGTGTTTGAGTACAGCGTGTAGTGACTGAACTGGTGATTGTATATTGGAGACAGGCCTAGCATACGATTCCGGATGTTGGAATCGGGCTCTAAGGAATATCTTCAAAATTTATCGAGCCAATGTGCTCAGCTAAGTTGTGGTAGCACGGGAAGGTGCATGAGGTGCTAAACAGTGATTTCAGACTACTTCCGTGTAGTTCTGAGCACGTTCGAGGACGAACATTTGTTTAAGTGGGAGAGAATGTAACGACCCGACCGGTCGTTTTGAGTCCTAGCGCTCCGTTCAGCAGTCGGAGGCCATGAACAGCTTCATTTCAGGTATTTTGACTTGTACGCGTGGTCGGAATTAAGTTTCAGGAAGTTCAAAGTTAATCTAGAAAGAGAATTCTCATTTCAGAAGCTTAAAGTTGAAAGAATGAACTAGGATTGGAATTTTGTGTAAACGAATCAGGATTCGAAGGTTCCAGTAGGTTCGTATGATGATTTCAGACTTGGGCGTATGCCCGGTTCGGGTTTTGGATAACCCAGGAGTGTTTTGGCGCCTATTGTGGAAGTTAGCATTTTAGAAGGAATTTCATAAGTTGGTTTGAAGAGCATTTCGGTGTTATCAATGTCCGTTTGGTATTCTGAGACTGGGAGTAGCTCCGCATGGTGATTCTGGAGTTTGGAGCGCGATCGGAAGTGAATTCGGAGGTCCGTAGACCATTTTGAAGCCATTTGGCTAAAGATAGAAATTTGAAGGTTTTGAGGAGTTTGACCGGAGGTTGACTTTTTGATATCGGGGTCGGAATCCAATTTCGAAAGTTGGAGTAGGTCCGTAATGTCAAATATGACTTGTGTGCAAAATTTGAGCTCAATCGGACGTGATTTGATAGGTTTAAACATCGGAAATAGAAGTTTGAAATTTTAGAGTTCATAAAGCTTGAATTGGGGTGTAATCCATGATTTTAGTGTTGTTTGATATGATTTGAAGCCTCGAGCAAGTCCGTAATTTGTTTTGGGATTTATTGATATGATTGTTTGGGGTTCGGGGGGCCTCGGGTGAATTCCGGGTGGTTAACGGATCAAATTTGGAAGATGAAGAACAGCTGAAGGGATCTGGTATCTGGTATTTCCGCTTCTGCGGAAATGGGACCGCAGAAGCGGCCCCGCAGAAGCGAGGACGAAGCCGCAGAAGCGGTTGGGCGTGGGGGCAGCCAGGACCGCAGAAGCGGCCCTTGATCCGCGGATGCGGAGCCGCAGAAGCGGAAAGGGAGACGCAGAAGTGGAAGAGAGGATTTTGGGGAGGACCGCAGATGCGGTCAAGGTCCCGCAGAAGCGGAACCACATCTGCGGTGGTATGTTCGCAGAAGCGAAAAGGGCTAAGCCAGGGAAGCCGCAGAAGCGGCCTACTGTCCGCAAAAGCGGAACCGCATAAGCGGCTATATTCCCGCAGAAGCGGAAGTGACTGGAGGCAGAGACTTGTTTTAAATCGGGATTTTGGTTCATTTCACCCATTTTGCATGGCTTGGGGGCGATTTTTGGAGAGCTTCAAGGAGAGATTTCATCATCAATATTAAGGTAAGTTACTCCTAATTATTTTCAAGTTAAATACAAGACTATACCATGGAATTAGACATGAAAATTAGCATTAAAATTGGGGTTTTGGTGGAAAAACCTAGAAAATCATATTCTTGGCATTTAGCCACGATTTTGAGCATGGAATTAGGAGAAAATTATATATTTGAGTTCCTAAGGTTATGTGTAATCTTTATCTTCGAGAAATTATGGATTCCGGGCACGTGGGCCAGAGGGCATTTTGGGCATTTCACTAAGCGGAGCTGGGAATTTATACAATCTGAATCTTTAACAAGTATTTGAGCATGTTCTCATTAGTTTGTCATTAATTGGCTAGTTTTGGTACATTGTGCGTTGGTCCAAGCCTTCAGAAGGATGTAGAACGCCGGTTATGAGTCTTCGGAGCGAGGTGAGTCTCCTTTCTAATCTTGTGAGGGGGAATTTACCCCATAGGTGAGTTAAATTGGTTATGTGCTCCTATTTGTGGGGGCTACGTATGCACGAGGTGACGAGAGTCCGTGCGTAGCTACTATTATGCTATTGTCCGGGTAGTCTAGGACCCAAAAGCATGTTACACTTGGATTATTTGTGAACCCATTGATGGATTGAATTGCCTAAATCACATTAAATTAGTAAATGAATTTCAAAGGGATTAAGCTTCATTTCTTAAAATTGTTAAAGGAGAATTGGTTTTATTTGAATAAATATTCCCCGATAAGCTCTTATTTGACTGAATGAGCATGTATTCTTATGTGTACCTGCGTCGCATGCATGATTCGTGAGCAGGGTATGTGTTTATTTCTGAAACGGGCCGAACGCCTCGGCAGATTAAATAGATGCATCTATGGTACAGGCCGCTCGACCCTCGGCAGTGCACAATTTACATTTCTGTTAGAGCGGGCCGTCGACCTCGGCATGATTTGCGCATGTTTGTGCTGTTGTCCTGAACTTATTTAAGTTGTCACTGCCTCACCCTGCTCGAGATTTATTTGTTAATAGTAAAGAGGACCTATGGAAAATTCCTATGAAAGAATTATGTGTTTACTTGTTTCCTCTATTTGGATTAAAATCATGTTTATAAAATAAATCCACTGTTTAATATATTTATTAAGGATGAATAATTATTGGGCCACTAGAGAGTGTCAAAGTTGACCATCTCGTCTCTACCCCTTCGGGATTAGGCGGGATACTCATTGGGTACACGTTGTTTTTGTACTCATACTACACTTGCTGTGCATTTTGTTGCACAGGTATATGTGACTCCAGTGGCTTACTAGGCATAGCAGCACGGATGATTCTGGGACTAGGTGAGCTGCATCATTCGAGACGGCCGCAGCTAGAGTAGTCCCTTCCTTTGTACTGTATTTACTTTCCGTCCACTGTATCCCGAGCGGATGTTGTATTTCATTTCTCTTATCAGTAGATGCTCATGCACTTGTGACACCGGGTTTCTGGGATGGTTTGGAGTATTGTATTAATTGCTTAACCTTTAAATTTGATTTGAAAATATATTCTTTAAAATTTCTAAATAATGAAGGAAAAATCCTGTATTTCAAAAGTGTTAAAACGAGACTAACTTAAAGTATTTGAGTTGGATGGCCTGACAACGATGTCCGGCGCCACCACGATCCTTAGTGGATTTTGGGTCGTGACACATAGTAGAACCTTTAAGTCAATCAGGGAATCAAAATAGTGGACAAATCTTTGTCTACTATCTACTACTATATGCTTTCCATGTAGAAATGATTCAACATATTAATTTGATAAGAATTATCATCAATGAAAAAATTGGTGTAGTACATACTTCTTGTACTAATATTTTATTTTATTAAAATAAAATAGTTACGAGCATTATCATTATTATTATTATATTATATTTAACAGTAAACTAATGTATAATCATTATACTAGGCATAATAAAATCGTATTATAAGATAAAACCATAAGCATACATAATAAAGTATAATTTCAATTTTGTAGATTATTTAGTTTGCCGCATGCCATCTATTATTTAGTTCATGAAAGTTTAGCAATACTATATTCATGAACAAGATGCTCAAGTTTATATTATGATGAAATATCACAGCAAAACAAAAATGAAGGAACCAACATTCATTCGGCGGAATATACTCATATGTATATCTGATATTAAAATCTAAAAGAATTGTTAGGCTTGATAATTTGACAATAGATCATCGAGATATACCTTACCAGAAGTGGAATTCAACCTTGAGGTCAGAGACTTCGTGTTGATAACGTATTATGAAATAAAACGAATTTAGTAAAATATGAACAAGAAATGTTGTTATGAAATAAAAGTAATTTAGTAAAATATGAACAAGAAATGGAGATAGAGAGAAGAAAGAGATTTTCTTCTTCAATTGTGTGTATTTTCCTATCTATTACAAGGCCTTTACACAGGCATGAAAAGTGAAGAATCACTATTGTAAAATATGTCATTGAACATGTCATTAAGCATTTGAGAGGAATATCATGGAGGAAGATAATAGAGTTATAATTATAACTCCATAAGTATTAGAGTAGTGTGAGTTATGGAGATGATGGAGAAGTGTAGACATACGCCATAATTTATTTTTTCTTATAACAAACTTATTATTTTGAACTTATAAGTACCTTTTGATTTCAACTAGATTTCTAGTACTTTGTTCCTATGATATCCTTTCTAATTTTCAAAATACTTTTTCCAGACAAACTCTAGTCCTAACTTTATCTTTATTTCATTTTGTTGTTAATCAAAAATATAAAATATTTTGTACTCATAATCTTCACAAGAATCGTAAAATAATATTCAATAAATTCAACCAAGTGATTGTCACACTTCTTTTTTTACGGGGAAAAAGTTTTTTCACTTTAAATGATATTATTGAAATAGATTAATTTATTTTATTTTAAAAAGAGTCGTCACTTGGAATAATTATGTACGGCGTCCCAAGTTTCCATTTAATTAAAATTTCACATCAAGGAAATTTCGACTCTATTTACGATCTGCTAACACAGAAGATCGGGTAAGGAATTTTGTTAACCCGGGAGAAGCGGCAGAAGCGGCACATGCGCCGCAGAAGCGGGGCCGCAAGAGCGGTCTATGCACCGCAGGTGCGAGAAGCGTGCTGGGCAGTGTGTTCTTTTAAAAGCGAGGGTTTGACTCATTTTCACCATTTTTTCCTCCATGGGAGCCGATTTGGAGCAACTTGGGAGTGCCATTTTCACCACCAATCTTGAGGTAAATGGTTTATGCTAGTTTTGAGTTAAATACATTGATTATGTATAGATTTTAGCATGAAAATTGGTAGAAACTTGGGGTTTGAGGAAAAACCTAGAAAATTGGTATTTTCGGATTTTGACCACGATTTTGGACATGAAATTGAGAGTAAATTATATATTTGAGTTCGTGAGGTTATGGGCAAACTTTATCTTCGAAAAATTTCAGAATCCGGGCATGTGTTTTTGTCAACTTTTCGATCGGGGTTAGGAATTGTTATAAATTGGATTATAATGAGTAACTGAACATATATTAATGGGTTTACATAATTGTTGGCCATTTTTGGAGCGTCGTGCATCATTTTGAGTCTTCAGAAGGGCGTGGAATGCCGGTCATGGAACTTCGGAGCGAGGTGAGTCTCCTTTCTAACCTTGTAAGAGGAATTGCCCCCATAGGTGAATTAATTGGATATGTGTTGCTATTTGTGGGGGATACGTACGCACGAGGTGACGAGAGTCCGTGCGTGGCTAATATTATGCTTATGTCCGGGTACTCTAGGACCCAAAATCATACTTTACTTGTAATAATTGTAACCTTATTGATAGTTTAAATTGCTTAAATCATACCGAAGTGGCAAATGACTTTCCAAAAGAGTTAAACTTCATTTTCTTGACTTGTAAAAGAGAAATTTACACCTCCTTGAATAATTGTTTCCCTGATGAAGTCTTGATTGACTGTTTGAATGTGTGTTTCTATGTGTACCTATGTCACATGTATGATTCGCGAGTAGGGTGATTGTTTATTTATATTTGACCGCGTCGCATGTATGATTCGCGAGCGGGGTAATAGATGCATCTATGGTTCGCGCCATTCGATCCTCTAGTAGTGTACAGTTTAAATATTGTTGGATCGGGCCGTACGACCTCGGCATGATTTGCGCATGCTTGTATTGCTTGCCTTGATATTTATAAATGAGGAAATTGCTTTCCCGGATTGAGAATAAATGTATAAATGATGAAAATGGATTTGGAAATTTCCCTATGAATAAAAGAATTGTTTACTTGCTTCATTCTATCGAGTTATAGCTATGTTCATAAAAATCCTTGATTTATTGTACAATTGATATATTATTATTGGACCACTAGTAAGTGTCGAAGTTGACCTCTCGTCTCTACTTCTTCGAGATTAGACGGGATACTTACTGAGTATACGTTGTTTTCGTACTCATGCTACACTTGCTGTGCATTTTTGTTGCACATGCACATTTACGTCTAGCGACCAAATGGGCGTAGCAGCATGGATCATACAGAGACTTAGGTGAGCTGCATCTCTCGAGGCGACCCGCAGCCGGCATAGTCTCTTTCAGTGTATAGTATTTACCTTCTGTCCAATTTATATTCCGGATAGTTATTGCACTTCATTTGATTTCCTAGAAATAGCTCATACACTTGTGACACCGGTTCTGGGATGATTATAGGATTATTCAATATCAAGCTTGTTAAAGACATCATGTTATTTCAGTGAACTTCATTATTTATTGTTTATTGTATAAAAGAAATTATTTCAATAATTACTAAAATGAGAATTTAATTAACTTCTTGGTGTTGGCTTTCCTGACAGTGGTGTCCGGTGCCGTCACGACCCTTAATGGATTTTGGGTCGTGACAAGAAATGAGATTGTCTTTGAAAGTACATAAAGTAGTTAATCATGTTTATTTGGAGGTTACAAATATTTAAGATCATTAATACCAAGTACCAAGAGGGTTGGAAGGCTCAGAAGCTAAACGAATTGAAGAAAATAACTTTCGTCGAATGTTGACAAGTTGAGAATGTAATAACATGTATTTTTGGGGTTATATTAGGGTTCTTAACATGATAAGGAGGTTATGTTATAAGTGTTTTAGTCGTATGATAGTCGTGTATTACATTTTGAAGTCAAGTGAGTTGCAGAACAAAAGTTGGCAAAGGTCATCGCAAGTTACATTCATAAATGTGCTGAAAATTAGGTCAAATATAGCTGGGCTTTTCTCCCAATTTACTTGGAATTACGGGAGGATCTACCTACCAATTGAACTCTACGAGTCCAGTTTCTAACACATTAAATTGTTCGTCTACGACATCGTAGTAGAGAGATATTTGCAGTTTTGCGAGACTGCGCAGACTGCATACGTGACAAGTAGGTGTGTTACTGAAGCTTTTGAGCAATGCATTTCGTGTGTTACATGAAGTCTTTTTGGGACACATAAAATACCAAATGGAAGGTCATGGAATTTAGTTTCCAACGCTCTTCACCGTTTGTTCATACGACATCCGGATAAAAAAATATAAGCGTCGGAAGAAGGGCCAATGCTACGGTTCCAAGCTAGCACCTCTTTGACTTTTCAAAAGTGGATATATATGCCTTAAGTCTTCTTTTTCTTCATTTTAACATAGAAAACGAACAGATAAGACCCATAAAATTACCCTTAAGCTCTCTACAAGAGTTTCAAAAAAGATTAACATCCCGGGTACGAAATCAAGAAGCGATAACATTAGAACGATCCATACGACGTAAGCATCATTATACCACCTCTCTTTTTCATTGTAGTTTGAGTTTTGGAAGGTACTTTATAGTTATTAAAATTCCTAATTTCTGAACTTAAACTTTTGAATATCAAGGAAGGTTGATAAATTCGTTTCCTAATAGTTAGAACTCACGGGACGGTGATCGAAAGCCGTGAGTTCAATTTCTTCCACTTTTAGTGGGCTGTGTTTGTAGTCCACTCGTGTTGGCCTCTTGTGCTGCTGATTTATGGGGTTTGAAAGGATAAAGGGCATGGAGAAATGCCACATGTGGTAGGGTACTGGGCTGGTCCCTCGTCGTTGCAGTTTCAGGCTACTTGATAACTTTTTGACGGGGTGGTTATGGTATATTTGGGGTTTTTGTTGTATTAAAGGTTACGAATTGTAGTTAGGTTGTTTTGAATTACTGATTGTATTGCTCTGGTTTTTGTTGTTGGTATATAGTATTGGTGGAGGCCCTTGTTACAGGGGAGATGCTGCCCAAATTTACATAAATGAGCTACTAGTTTAAGTTGCGAACTTAGCCTTTACTCAGCACTGATTTTGAATCTCTTTATGCTATGGTAGATTGAGTTGAGTTGTTCGAAGATTTTTTTGGAAGGTATTAAGGAATCAACGGAGTTAAGGTATGTTAAGGCTATCCCTTCTTTCCTTTTGGCACAATCCATATGATACAACGAAACGAGCAAACATGCAACTTTCACAAATGACTCTATTCTTAGAAGTAGTACGGTTGCCTATATTCTTTATTCACCATATGTCCTATTATTATATCATCTGTTCATGGGTCTCAGAAAATACATAAGTGATAAAGTTTATTTTGTGATATTAATCGAAGGCATATTGATCTTATGACATCCCGAGAGATCTTATTGACTTACTTCATTATGCATTGCATTCATTTATACATGTATATGACCCATGACCAGATAACGTTATATATGCGTATACTATATGTATATGGGGTATGGGGAAGGTTACAGCGTTATATACTAAACACCACCTGATCAGCTAGTATACGATGATAATTTCGCCCATAGAGCCCGAGATGATATGATGGGATGCCCTCAGAGGCTTGATGATGTTATGTACGCATATACCTATACATGATATGACATCTATATGCATATGCATGACATTCTAAATATTTCATGATTCACAGAGCTGTTCAGACTTTCAGTTGAGTTCTTTACTCCATGTTTCGTTCATGTCTTTTATATACTGCTTTCATGCCTTAAATTATAACTACCCGACCGGTCGTTTTGAGCATTTGCATTTCGCTCGGTTGTTTAAGGGCATGAGTAGCTCCGTATGATGTATTATGACTTATGTGAATAGTCGGTTTTGGTTTTCAAGTTAATCGGAATTGATTTGGAAGAATGATTCTCAGCTAGAGGCTTTAAATTTGAAAGGTTTGACCAAGTTTGACTTTTTAGTATTTGACCTCGGATTGGATTTCTGATGGTTTTGTTAGCTCCTTTGGGTTATTTTGGACTTAGGACAGCGTCCGGATTGTGATTTGGAGGTCCGTAGTAGAATTTGGCTTGAAATGGTGAAAGTTAGAATTCCGGAATGTTTGACCGGGAGTGAACTTTTTGATATCAGCGTCGGATTTTGATTTTGAAAGTTGGAGCAGGTGTGAATGTCAAATGTGACTTGTGTGCAAACTTTGAGGTCAATCGGACGGGATTTGATATGCTTCGGCATCGGTTGTGGAAGTTTCAAGTTCATTGATTTTTGGATTGAGGTGTGATTCGTCGTTTCGATGTTGTTATATGTGTTTTGAGGCCTCGAGTAAGTCCGTGTTGTGTTATAGGACTTGTTGGTATGTTTGGACGTGGTTCCGAGGGACTCGGGCGTGTTTCATATTTATTTCGGATCATTTTCCTCCATGTTGTTATTGCTGGTTTCTGCTGCTACCTGGTGTTTCTGGTGTTCTTCGCGATCGCGAAGGTCCAACCGCAATCCCGAAGTGTGATTGGGCCTGCTGCAAAATTGTTCTTCATAGACGCGATATATGGAATGCATTCACGAAAGGTAAGTTGATTAGGTTCCGCGTTCACGATTGGGAATCGCGTTCGCATAGAGCTGAAATTGAGGAAGTGGAGGATATGTCTTCGCGTTCGCGATGGTATTGCCGCGTTCGCGAAAGAGGAGGCCTGGGCAGCTTTATAAAGTACTCTATTTCGAGGGTTTCAGTCATTTTTGCATTTTGGGAGCTATGGAGCTCGTATTGAGGTGATTCTTGAAGCAATTTTCACCATATGAATTCGGGTAAGTGTTCTTTACTCGATTTTGGTTATATTACATGAATCTATCTTCGATTTTAGCTTTTGGTTGATGAATTTTAAAGAGGAAATTGGGGGTTTTGGCCTAAAGTTTCATAATACGGATTTTGAGTTTTGAACATCAATTTGGAGTCGGAATTGAGTTCAACTAGTATGGTTGGACTCGTAATTGAATGGGTTGTCGGATTTGTGAGTTTTGTCGAGTTTCGAGGTGTGGGCCCGGGTTTGATTTTTGGCCGAATTTGGGATTTGATGTATGATTCTATCTTTATCATTTGTACCTTGGGCTTTATCTGATGTATTTGAGTTGCTTTTGGCTAGTTTTGAGCCGTTCTGAGGTCGCTACGCGCGTGATGGCATTTTGGAGCATCGCTTAGCTCGCTCGGTGTTGGAATTGGCTTGTTCAAGATAAGTAACTCTTCTAAACTTAGTGCTGAGGGTATGAAACTCCAAATTACGTGGTATTGAGGTGACGCACATGCTAGGTGACGGGCATGTTGGCGTGCACCCTGTGAATTGTGACTCCATTGCTTCCATGGCACTGTTTAGTGGCCATATTTTATTGATATCCGTGTTTTTACCATGTGATTACCTAACTGAGCTGTCAATCATGCTAGATATCGTGTTTAGGCTTTATGATGATATTGTTAGGACCCATAGTGGTCGTTTCTTGCTGTCGTCTCACTGATTTCATTGATATTTCGTACTCAGTCTTATTCATGCATTCATATCATATCTCAGTCTCAGTTGTTGTTTATTGATACATCATATCATTGTTGTCGGGCTAGTTTCATGACATTGTGAGCCCGTGAGTGAGACTAGAGAGATTGATGACTGAGTGAGGCCAAGGGCCTGAGTGAGAGTGATATTATGGGATCGGGCTGCATGCTGCAGCATGTTATATTGAATACATTTTTATAGGATCGGGCTGCACGCTGCAGTGATATAGCGCTTGGGCTGAAGCAGCCCCTCCGGAGTCTGCACACCCACAGTGAGCGCAGTCGACTATATATATATATATATATATATATATATATATATATATATATATATATATATATATATATATATAGACCAGGTTGCACGCTGCAACGAGCTTTATGGCTATATGTATACGGATCGGGTTGCACACCTCAATGAGCCTTATGGCTATATATATATATATATATATATATATGGATCGGGTTGCACGCCGCAACGAGTATTGTAGAGTGCTAAGTGATTGAGTGCGCTGAGTATTGAGCACAGTAAAAGATAATGCGAGATAGTGAGGTTGAGTACTCTGAGAGTGTGAGCACATGAGTTCATCACTGAGAGGAATTGCATTTGACATACGTACTTGATATACATGCATAGAGATGTATTTCTTTTTGCTGCCTGAATTTGGTGACATTCATGATTTTTGCCTGTACCTTGACATGTAGGCATAGAGATGCACTTTCCTCATGCTATCTGAAATGAAACATTTACCCGATGAAAAGTTTTTGGGAAATTTTTAGTTTTCAAACTTACTCATACGTTTAACAATTTTGGTAAAGGATTTGAGTTTTCACTAATATACTGAAAGGCGGAACTGTTTTCGGAAAACTATGAAAAGGCTGAACATTTTATCTCTGAGCTACTCCTTATTTACTTGCTTTAGATTATTATGAACTGCTATTGGTTATTGGCGTTGGACCCGACCTATGTTCCAGCTCGTCACTACTTTCAACCTAAGGTTAGGTTTGTTACTTATTGAGTACATGGGGTCGGTTGTACTCATACTACACTTCCTTAACATTGCGTGTAGATTTCGGATGCCGATGTTGCTGTGTTCGATGGGAGATGGATTGGAAGATGTACATGCATCCCTGTTGTAGCTGCCTCTCATTCATGGTAGCCTTCAATTTAGAAACTCTGTTTATGTACTTTTCAAACAGAAGATGTATTTAATTCATATCGGCTTTGTAAATTCTATTCGTAGAAGCTCATGATTTGTACTACTAGTCCTTGGGAAATGTATAAGATTCAGATAATTCCTTGAACTAATTGTCTTATTAATATTATTGAAATTGGATAGTTATTAGTTGGCTTACCTAGCGGGTTGGGTTAGGTGCCATCACGACTAGTGGATTTTTGGGCCGTGACAGATTGGTCTTAGAGCCCTAGGTTCATAGGTTCTACAAGTCATGAGCAAGTGTCTAGTAGAGTCTTGCGGATCGGTATGATGACGTCCATACCTATCTTCGAGAGGCTACAGGACATTTAGGATATACTTCCCATCTTTCTTTCCTTATCGTGCGACATTGATTCAGCTTGAAGCGTAACTTCTTGAATTCCTTCCACGCATTTGTATGCGCACATGAGCGCCCAGTATCAGCTGTGCATTGACAGCTTGTGATTCCATGGATGGGGTGCGAGATGTGATTTCGGTAAGCTGATGATGGGCCAGTCTGAAGGACTTGAGGCTGGGTTTTGACTGTAGTTTGAGCATAGAGGTGTTGATTGTGCGGGCACGTGCTTTTGAATTTATATGTCCGATAGTGTCTCTATTAGTGGAATTTGTGGTTGGATGGATACGTGATGAGTATTATGTGACTGATATGTTCATATGGTTTGAATGTGACAAGAAGGATTTGCTTGAGGTGTAGAAAGAACTATTGGGGGCCTGATTTTTATCTTGATGTGACGTATAGTCTCGAGTTATGAGTGTATTGAAGGATCCTTCATGTTGTTTAATTGTGGAACGAATTAGATTCCATGTCTTGTTGATGAGTTTAGAGTCAGGAAGATAAAGTGATTGAGTAGTAGTTGTGACTGTGGAGGTGTATAGAAAGAAGTCAATTTGAGGCTAAACAGGCGAGTTATCTCCTGCGGGGTGTCTTGAGGTCGTGTGATCCATATGTTGCTTTGTTGAGAGTTCTTTTTTACCAGTAAATTATATGTGTTGCAATTTGAGTTTGGATCATTATGAGAGTTGGCTTGATTGTTACAAGGGAGAATGCGAGATTTGCAGATGATTTGAGATACTTGATGACTTGTGTTACATGAGCTTATGGGGAATTTAGTTGAATCACACTGCGGTATTATGGCTGTAGTAAAGTATGGGCATTGTGAGTTATGGTGTTTTTTGATCTATGGCTTTGAGCCAAGTGGGAAGTCCTCGATTGATAAGTTGATTACGCGGTTATATGTTGTATTGGTTTCGGTTTAAGGTATACTTGTGAATAATTTATGGTCTGCAGAGGGTAAGATCGAGGATGACTCGATTAAAGGAATTTCTGGGTACGGGTTGTATTAGGCTTTATGGGTATATGAGAATCATGGAATGATTTGAGTGGTTATTGGTAAAGGATGTAATGTGCTTGAAGCAGGAATTTATTTGGTTGCATTAAGGTGGAGTCACTTCCTTGGGTGTTAGTGCGCTAATGGGGCACAGGTCGTCAGTCCGTTTGGTCAGTCTAATTGAGGTTTGAGCAGAGTGGACGACTCTCGAGAATGGTTCCAATGAATTCAAGATTTATATGTGGTAATTGAGAACCTTGCGGGTTTGTATATAGCTAGAAATTGAGAGTTACATGGGATGGTATCGAGACTCCCAGTATTTCTAAATCATTATGGGCTTTACATTTCGGTATCTGGAAGATAAAAACGAACAACTTTAAATTCATAGAAGGTCTCTTCAGAGTGGGTATCTCGGTTGTGGTACTTTTGGGATGCTTAAGAGAGCATTCAGCGGCTTATGAGCCTTAGGGCGGTGTGGTTCTATGCTAAGGTCTCGTGTGGTGAGTTTTGGTTGAGGATTGTGGTATTATATGGCGAAGAGAAGTATCAATTTGAAGGTAACTCAGAAGGAACTCGGAGAAATGGGACAGCTTGGTAGTAGGTTGGATCAGCATGGTAACGAATATGAATGGTTCTTTAGGTGTTTTTGATATAGCCAGTCTCTACAGGTGTTTTGTGGCAATGCCCTTGGGTTGTTGGTCACCTGTGTGGCTTGGTTGAGTTAGAGAGGTTCAGTTCTGTCGGGTTGGTTATGTGCAAATGGGCTTCGAAGAGTTCTTAATGCTTTCTACCACGGTTCGAGGTGTATATTTCCTATTGGTGTGCGGAACATGTTGCGTATTGCAATTTTTCTCCTGGATGGGATTAAATGGAAGGTTCTTGGCTAATTGAGTATGTAGTTGCTTGTGACCTAGAGTGGATTATGGAGTTCTCGTACTTTTCATATGATTGCATGATAGAGATGGTGTGTTGCGTGGAAGAGTTGAGTCAGAGGAACTCGATTTTGCATCATGCTTATGATGAGTAAATGCGAGGTCTTCAGCAGATCATGTGTGTACTAAGATGTGTAAGCTTCTTGATAAGGAGTGATAACTAGGGATTTTGACGCATTTTATACTCCTTCTTGCTTATGCTTTGATCAAATATTCATACAAAATAGTCCTAAAAGGCCCACAAGTTGTGCTTGATTGCCGGTTTGATCAACAAAGTGACAAAATGTCAAAGATCGGCTCAAAAGGAGTGAAACTTGCACAAGTACCAAAAACAAGGCAATCTCATGCAGAACAGGCCCAGTGCGGCCGCACACCACTTTGTGCGGTCCGCACTGGGAGATTCAGAGAGCTGATTTCCAGAATTCAAGGCAGTGCGGCCGCACACCATTTTGTGCGGTCCGCACTGAAGGCACCGCGGCCGCAGTCCATTCTCTACGGTACGCGGTGTGAAGATTCAGGGAGATCAGTTTTCAGAATTTTGAGCCATCGCGGTCCGCGGTCAACTTTGTGCGGACCGCGCTAAAGCCTCCGCGGCCGCGGTCCATTCAGTGCGGTCCGCGGAGCCCAGTGCGGTCCGCGGAGCCCAGTGCGGTCCGCGGAGCCCAAGTTAGGGTATCAGATATTGTATTACGTAAGCTGAGTTCGTGAGAAGACTTTTCTTAGCCATTTTGGGCACTTTTACGTAGTTTTAATCACTAAATCGTTGTATTTACTTTAGTAATTAATTAATATGTCTTTCTCTTCATCTATTTCTCTGATTTTCTCTTCAAGCATGAGCAGCTAGACCCATTAGCTAGGGTTGTGGCTCAACCCTAGTGTGGGTAATTGATGGGTGTTGTGATTTAAGGTTAGATTGACTATGGGTATTTGTTATTTGGGTCAATTTTATTGTTTAATTTATGAATTAGTGGTTGCAAACACTAGTTTGTGCTAAGTTGACTTGGGCTCTTCTTGAGAAAAAGAGCCTAAGTCTCCAAAATTGACTCAACAAGGAATTGGGATGGACTCAAGAGATTTGATAGTCCCAATTAAAGGGTTAAACCTCGAGAGAGTAATACCCGACTTAAACCCTAGTTGCTTGGACAAATATGCAAACCCAATTGGTCTTGAGAAAGTCAAGTGGACAAAATCACTCTTTCTACCGAGAGGTGTAGAGTGGGTAGTATCGAGCAACGGTTATAACATATTCCCCAATCATGTCAATCGTGCCTTGGATGCAAGTACCCGTTAATTGGCCACCTAGGTGAAAGTCACTACCCTAGTGCCTTTTAAACCATTAGATACAACTTGCAATATTTACTCTTAGCTAATCTAGTTGCATTTTCAATTGTAGTTTGATAAAAATAGAATCATAAAGAAAATCCAAAAATGAATAGAAGACCAATTAAGAGCACATACGCAATCCTAAACTAGATAGATACTCGATTCCAATCCTAGCTCTCTGTGGATTCGATCCCGACCCAAAATCGGGTAAAAGCTATTGCGACCCTCTCTTGCTACTTATTAGTAGTGCGGAGTTGGCTGCGATCACTTTTTGGCGCCGTTGCCGGGGAGCTAACGGTTTTGGCTATCTATTTAGTTAGTTTTGTGTGTTGTTCTTCTTTCCTTCTTTGTTACTAATTTGTGTGTGTGAATACTACAGGTACCAAATGGCTTTAAATGCTAATGACCCTCTTGGAAATGTGCTTGCGGGGGAGGAGGTTGATGAAATTGGAGAGGATGAGGTGCCTCTTGTACCTCCCGACCACGACGAGGCCGCCAGGCCAATGCTAATGAAAACGTTCCAGACCCTCCTCCGCCACCTCCAAGAGCGGTTCCTCGGGTGCTACCGAACCAAGGCTATGCAAGTGCTATTGTCCCTCCCAGAATCCGGGCGGGCAATTTTCAGATAACCAATGTGATGTTGACCTTACTTGAGCAGCGTGGGTATTTCACGGGCGCTGCAGATCAAAATGCTACAAAAATCTCAAGGGGTTCGTGGATACATGTTGGGGTAGCAAGCAGACGAATGTGTCCGAGGATGCTCTTAGGTTGAGGCTTTTCCCATTCTCACTTCGGGGGAAAGCATTGGATTGGCTAGAGAGACTCCCCAACCATTCCATCACAACTTGGGATGAGTTGGCGGATAAGTTTATTGCTAAATTAATCTCACCCGGGCACATGGTGGCACTTCGAGATGAGATATTGGCCTTCAAGCAAGAGCCCACGGAACCTTTGCATAAGATTTGGGAGTGGTATAGAATGATGGTGAAGGAATGCCCCAATAATGACATGACGGAGAATATGTTGCAATAAACTTTCTACCGGGGCACCAATACTACAAATCAATGCATAGTCAATCAACTCGCTGGGGGTAATTTTATGAAATTGACGTATGATGAAGCTTGTGCCATTCTTGATGAGATGGCGGATACATCCTCCGCATGGCAAAGTAGGGCCAATGTTCCTCAAGGTGACCCTACGGTTATTCATTTGCATAAGGAATTACATGACCATGGGCAAGCTATAGCGGAGTTGACAACTACTATGAACCAATTGGCTAAGGCACAATTGCAACAAGTCCAAAATCCTCGCCAAGTGAATGCCATGGAAGGTGTTAATATGCTTGTCAACAAGAGAAGGCAAAGAAGACAACACAACCAAGGGAATGCTGAGCAATTTGATGATGATTGTGATGGGTTTCAAAATGATGGCTATGATGAACAGAGTGAAGAGGTTCAATATGTGAATAACTATCAAGGCCAACAGGGAAACTCTTCAAACCAACAACAGTGGCGACCCTAGGGCAATTGGGGCAATCAACAACAAAACAGTAGTAATTGGGGGAACAACAACCAAAACAACAACTGGGGCAATCAGAACAACCATCAAGGCAACCAAGGGAATTGGAATGGTAATAACAACAATTGGGGCAACAATAACAATCAAGGTGGATGGAACAATGGGAACCAAGGAAACCGGGGGCAAGGCTTTCAAAGGCCCCCAATGTACCAACAACCAAACAATCCACCCCCTTTCCTCTCAAGGTGCTAGTTCTTCCAATATGATATGGGAAATGATGCGAACAATGATATGCGGATTCGGATTCATTCATGTTGGCTTCCCACAATACCTCTATCAGAAACTTGGAGGTGCAAATAGGCCAAATCTCTCAATCATTGAATACTCGCCCGAAGGGTGCTCTACCAAGTGATACGGTAGTGAACCCCAAAGGGTGGGAACAACCATGTTATGGCGGTTACAATAAGAAGTGGGAGAGGCGGTGATGTGAATGCCTCGAAACAAAAGCAAGTTGTTGAGATGATGTTGAGTTGCAAGAAGATGTGGTTCCTTTGGTAGTTGAAGATGTGGTTGATGACAATGTGAACAATGAAGTGAGGATTGGCATTAATGAAACCGAGGTGGAAACTCAAGAGGCCGTGAACCCGTCTAGGGAGCACGTAATTGACATGCCGGAGCCGGTTGTGCCAAAAGCCAAGGCACCTTTGCCTAGGCCACCTCCCCCTATCCTCAGAGGCTAGCCAAGCAGAAAAGTGAGAATAAATTCAAAAATTTCATTGACATGATGAAGAGCTTATCCATCAACGTGCCTTTGGTGGAGGCTTTGGAGCAAATGCCTGGTTATGCTAAATTCATGAAGGATTTGGTTACAAAGAAAAGATCAATGGACTGTGAAACTATCAAGATGACCCACCAAGTTAGTGGTATAGTACATTCAATGGCCCCGAAATTAGAGGATCCTGGTGCGTTCACTATCCCCTGTACTATTGGTAGTGCAGACTTTGTCGAAGCTTTATGTGATCTTGGGGCAAACATCAACTTAATGCCCTTCTCAATTTTCAAGACTTTGGGTATTGGGTATCCGAGGCCAACTTCCATGCGATTGCAAATGGCAGACCGATCTATGAAACTACCATTGGGTATTGTTGATGATGTGCTCGTCCGGGTGGACAAATTCATCTTGCCAGCTGATTTTGTGATATTGGATTGTGAGGTAAATTATGAGGTCCCGATCATATTAGGGAGACCTTTCCTTGCTACGGGGAAGGCTCTAATTGATGTGGAAGCAAGGGAACTCACTTTCAAGGTAGGTGATGAAAAGGTAGTCTTTCATGTGTGTAAGTCAATGAAGCAGCCCAATTGTACCGAAGTGTGCTCATTCGTGGATTTAGTCACGGCTATGATAATTGATGACACAAGTGCAATGATTAATGTTGAGGATCCTTTGGAAGCCGTATTGTTGAATATGGATGCCAATGATGATGCGGGCAGAGTGGAGTGTGTCAATGCTTTACATGGGATGGGCTCTTATTCTTATGAGCCTAGAAAATTGTCTTTGGATCTTGAAAACCGGAAAACTCCACCAACAAAACCTTTAATTGAGGAACCCCCGGTGTTGGAGTTGAAGCCACTGCCTCCACACCTTAGGTATGGATTCTTGGGCTCTAATTCAACTCTACCAGTTATTCTTTCCTCTTGTTTTACTAACATGCAGGTTGATGCCACATTGGCGGTGCTTCAAAGGCGAAAAAGGGCAATTGGATGGACTTTGGCCGACATTCGGGGAATAAGCCCCGCATTCTGCATGCACAAAATCATTTTGGAGGATGATGCAAAACCCTTCTTGGAGCATCAAAGAAGATTGAATGAGGCAATGCAAGAGGTGGTGAAGAAAGAAGTGATAAAATGGTTGGATGCCGGGGTTGTGTACCCTATTTCCGATAGCTCGTGAACTTCTCCGGTGCAATGTGCACCAAAGAAGGGTGGGATGACTGTGGTGACAAATGACAACAATGAACTTATTCCCACTTGGACCGTTACTGGATGGAGGGTATGCATGGACTACCGGAAGCTAAACAAGGTGACCCGCAAGGATCATTTCCCTTTGCCATTCCTTGACCAAATGCTTGATCGCCTTGCGGGGCGTGCCTTTTATTGCTTTTTGGATGGATATTCGGGGTATAATCAAATCTTAATCACTCCGGAGGACCAAGAGAAGACCACCTTTACTTGTCCATATGGCACCTTTGCTTTCTCTCGGATGCCGTTTGGGTTATGCAATGCTTTGGCGACATTCCAACGATGCATGATGGCTATTTTCACCGATATGGTGGAAGACATTTTGGAGGTCTTTATGGATGATTTTAGTGTGGTTGGTGATTCCTTTGAAGAGTGTTTGGGAAATTTGGATAGAGTTTTGGCCTGGTGTGAAGACACCAACCTTGTGCTAAATTGGGAAAAATGCCACTTCATGGTTGAAGAGGGCATAGTGTTGGGCCATAAAATTTCAAAGCATGGGATTGAAGTCGACAAAGTCAAGATAGAGGTGATTTCAAGGCTTCCTCCCCCCCACTCCT
Organism: Nicotiana attenuata; assembly: GCF_001879085.1. NCBI lineage: Eukaryota > Viridiplantae > Streptophyta > Magnoliopsida > Solanales > Solanaceae > Nicotiana > Nicotiana attenuata. The sequence continues at coordinate 538,528 of NW_017670254.1, read as the reverse complement.
GTCAAGGGGGTGAGGAGTTTTCTTGGGCATGTGCGGTTCTACCGGCGATTTATCAAGGACTTTTCGAAGGTAGTGAATCCTCTTTGCAAGTTGCTAGAAAAGGATACCAAGTTTGTGTTCGATGAGAGATGTATGGAAGCATTTGAGCTTCTCAAGCTTAAGTTGACCACTACCCCGATCATTACCGCACCCAATTGGAGCTTGCCTTTCGAGCTTATGGGCGACGCGAGTGATGTTGCGGTTGGGGCAATTTTGGGTCAAAGAGTGAACAAAATGTTTCATCCAGTGTATTATGCGAGCAAGACTATGAATGAGGCTCAAAGGAACTACATGGTGACAGAGAAGGAATTATTGGCTATTGTGTTCGCCATGGAAAAATTTCGGCCATATCTTATGGGAGCCAAAATCATTGTGCACACCGATCATGCAGTTCTTAGATATTTGATGACAAAGAAAGACTCCAAAGCTAGACTGATGCGATGGGTCTTATTACTTCAAGAGTTTGATTTGGAGATAGTGGACCGGAAAGCTAGTGAAAACCAAGTGGCGGATCATTTGTCCCGCTTGGAGGAGGAAGGTAGGCTGTGTGATGGCCTAGAGATCAACGATACATTCCCCGATGAGCAACTACTTTCTGTGTCGATGTGTGATATGCCATGGTTTGCGGACATTGCTAATTTCCTTGTGACTGGCATCATCCCGTGTGAGCTCTCTTCTAACCAAAGGAAGAAGCTCAAGCGGGATTTTTTGGACTTCTATTGGGACAAGCCATACTTGTTCAAGATTTGCACCGACGGAGTCATCCGGAGGTGTGTACCTGAGGAGGAGCAATTTAGCATTCTAGAGGCTTGTCATTCCTCCCCCTATGGTGGCCATCATGGAGGGGCGAGGACGGCTTCGAAAGTTTTGAGTTGTGGTTTTTATTGGCCAACCTTGTTCAAAGTTGCAAGTGATCTAGTAAAAAGATGTGATCAATTTCAACGAGCGGGCGGGATTTCCAAGAAAGATGAGATGCCTCTAAACACCATTCTTGAAGTTGATATCTTTGATGTATGGGGTATCGATTTTATGGGCCCTTTTGTAAGCTCGTGTGGAAACACCTACATTCTTGTAGCGGTTGATTATGTGTCAAAATGGGTTGAGGCCGTGGCCTTGCCCAATAATGAAGCAAGGAGTGTGGTGGCATTTCTGAAGAAGAGCATTTTCACAAGGTTTGGTACACCTCGGGCAATTATTAGTGATGGAGGATCGCATTTTTGTAATAGAGCTTTTGATACCTTGCTTTCCAAGTATGGTGTCAACCACAAAGTGTCTACGCCTTATCATCCTCGAGCAAGTGGTCAAGTTGAAGTGTCTAACAGGGAGATCAAAAGAATTTTGTCCAAAACTGTCAATGCCAATAGAACCGATTGGTCTAAAAAGTTAGATGATGCTCTATGGGCTTACCAGACCGCTTACAAGACCCCAATTGGTATGTCGCCGTACCGGTTGGTGTTTGGAAAAGCATGTCATTTACCAGTGGAGTTGGAGCATAAGCCCATGTGGGCCTTGTAGAAGTTGAATCATGATTGGGTTATAGCTGCTAATCTTTGGGTGGAGCAACTCAATGAGCTTGATGAATTTAGGTTCCATGCCTACTCCAGTTTGTCCCTGTATAAGGATAAAATGAAATACCTTCATGACAAATACACTCGGGGCAAGGAATTCAAGGTAGGAGATTTGGTGCTCTTATTCAATTCTCGTCTAAGGTTGTTCCCGGGAAAGCTGAAATCAAAGTGGAGTGGACCATTTGAAGTAGTGTGTGTGACCCCTTTTGGTGCTCTTGATTTGAAAAACAAAAATGGTGAAGTCTTTAGAATGAATGGGCACCGTGTCAAGCATTATCTTGGAAAGTTTGATGATAGCCATGTGGTGGCTATTGTTCATTTCAAATGATTGGATGGTAACATGCGTCGTGCCGCGACGTTAAATCAGTGTGTTTTTCTTCTTGTTTTCTTTGATTTTCTTTGTAGTATAGGAATGATTTTTGGACTAACTGGTTGTCAGATGTTACAGGGTTGAGTTGATGCAGTGCGGGACATAATTGAAAAAATACACAGGTCTCTGAAGTTTGCAGTGCGGCCGCACTACCATTTTGTGCGGACCGCACTGGCAGAGGGTGAAGAAGTAAGTTCTCTGAAGTTTTCCACCACGGTCGCAATCCATTTTGCACGGTCCGCGGTGGGCCTCTGCGGCCGCATTCCATTTTGTGCGGACCGCAGAGGGCTGCCTTCTCAAACTTGAACAAAATAGGGCAGTGCGGACCGCGGTCCATTGTTGTGCGGTCCGCACTGGTAGGTGAGAATGGGCCCTAGGGTTCCCTCTATAAATAGACCCTTGGGGCCTCCTTTTACTCTTTTTGCACTTTTTCCTCTCAGACCTAAGTAAAACACTGTTCATCACACCCTTTGCTCATAATTAATTGTTGGAACGTATTTGCTTCAATTCATCTCATTATCTGGTACCACAATCTTCCTTTTACTTGTTTAATTTTGTTAATTTTTGTTTTTCTTTGCTTTTAGGTCTTCTTCCTCCCCTATATTCTTAAATTTCCATGCTAAGTTAATTTAAATCTTAATTCATGAAGACTTAGTTAGTGTAATGGACTGGGTAATCACTTAGCAACACCTACTAGGTGCAAAATTGGACTTAAAAGAAAAATTTCACGAACCCTAGTTTGGTGCCAAAACTGCGCACTGAGTGCGGACCGCGGTCAATTCTGTGCGGTCCGCGGTGCCCTTGTGTGGTCCGCACTACCATTTTGTGCGGACTGCACTGATGGAATCTGAGAAGGTGAACTTTGGGCAGTGCGGCCCCGGTCCATTTTGTGCGGACCGCGCTGCCAAGATTCAGAGGCTGTGGTTCTGAACCCCACTCCTGTGCGGAGCGGTAGGTTTTGTGCGGTCCGCTGAGTCTCCAGTGCGGCCGCAGTTGATTTTGTGCGGTCCGCACTTGGTACTTCTGCAACATGTCTGCAACAACTCTTGTTCTGCTTTTGCTACTTTGTTCTTAACTGATTACACTGATAATAACAAGCTGTTTGAACTGTGATTGCAGACAATGGTGAGACAAAGGGGTAAACAACCGGGCAGAGGAGAATCCTCCCGGGGAGGGAAGAAGAAGATGATAAAACTCACTCCCCAAGCTCGGGAAAACATTAAAAGGACCAGAAAACTAATAAAATCTGCTGATAGAGCTGCCTTCCATTCCTCGGGGAGTGAGTATCAACCGTCAAGGGACATTTCTTCAGACTCCGTGCCACAATATGTTGAAGACTGGCCGGAGAGGTTCAGACTACGAGACACTCCTCCACCATCACCCACTACCCAAGCACCAACTAATGTCATTTCTGAGTCGTCTGAGGGCTCAGCAGCAGGTAGTGGGGAATACTCCACCTCTCCTACAGCTTCATTATCTGGAGAGGGTGCAGTAGATGCGGAGGAGGAAGTTGGGGGAGATGAGGAAGTGGAAGAAGGAGGAGAACCAAGGGTTGGGGGTGTAGATAGAACGAGGAAGCCGGAGGTTTGGCGAGATAGGTTCGTGAGTGAGGTAGCGTACTAAAAATTTAGGGAGTGGTGGCCGGTGAGAAAATTGATACCGGAAAGGAGCTTCATTGATAGAGATCTTTTACCCCACAACCCCAACGTGCAGAGACAGTTTAGGACCAGAGTGGGCTGGGAACATTTTATGGAGGAATATGTAGATGCCAACGAACACATGGTCAAGGAGTTTTATTGCAATGTAGTCTACATCAAAAAGGGTTCCAAAGTGACCAAGGTTCGTAATAAGACAGTGTTGCTTGATGGGAAATACCTCAACGAATACCTTGGCTTCAATGAGGAGGATGAAACTTTGTACATGGCGAAGTTGGAGATGGGCGAGGAGGTTCATCCCTGGCTAGCATAGTACCTGGCAATCCCAGGTACCACCCCTGACTGGTTGACTGCTAGAGTTAAGATATTGAGACGGACTTTGAATTTTGAAGCACGGGGATGAGAGACCTTTATGTGTAGCAGGTTGGACCCCACGACGCATGACTAGATCCTTCCTCTTCCTCGGGCTGTGCTGGTGGCTTCTATCATGGCAGGGTACCCCATCAATGTGGGAATGTGATGTCGAGGATTATCTCCATCGTGGGTGCGGAGCATGACCGGAACTATCCCTTCCCCAGCACCCTCACTATGTACTTTCGGGATTTGAAGGTGGACAAGAAGCCCTACGACGTCAGAGTCAAAGCAAAGGCCTCCTTCTCCTGGTACAGCATGCAAGGGGATGATAACCCCAAGAGCAAGAGTTTCAAAGGTACAACTACTGCTTCAACTGGCCAGTCTGAACAGCCAGTTGTGGTAGTGGCTCCTGCTGAGCCCACCTCCACCTCCACAGATATCCCTCCCGGTCCATCCACATCCACAACCACTCCTGCCGGTCCATCCACATCAGCAGGCCCGGAGATTCCATCTTCCCGGGCCCATCCTATTACTGCTCACCGACTGAGCCAGGCGCTTTTTAGCATAAAAAACTGGATGCAGACTGCCTCATCCAAGTTGTCCTCTCTCACCATTGTGGTAGAGGCTCAGTCGGCACCTCCAACTCCGCAGGTTCCACAGTCAATAGAGGATGCGCTCAAGGAGATACTTGACAACCAGAAGAAGATCCTTTACACTCAGGCAGCGCTCTCCAAGGCAGTTGATTCACATAGCAAGGCTCTCAAGGAGCTTGTTAAGGACCATAGGAAGCTGAGGAAGACACGGGCCTCGAAGGAGTCCGTGAAGGAGCTGCGTGCAGATGTAGACAGACTGAAGGCAGATCACCTGCCTGTAGACTTATTGCTCCAGAACCCAGCACCAGTAGTTGATCCACAGACGGAGCAGTCACAGAGGCTTACGAAGAGGAGGGGGGTGATTCCTAGAGCTGATGATGTTGTCATCCAGTTCGGACCCACCGGAGACTTCCTCCAGTCAGCCACAGGATGTACCAGTTTCAGAGTCTGCCCAGGTCCAGGTCTTGGTCCCAGCAGCAGAGCAGCAGGCCACAGGGGACCAGTCTGAGGTCCCCGAGCACACAGAGGACCCAGGGACCACACATGACCCCATGCAGACAGACAGGCCTTAGGGAGTCTTCTATATCCTTTCCCTCTCTGTTTTTGTTGTTTTGTTTAGACTAGTTGGCATTGGGGACAATGCCAGTTTTCATTTGAGGGGATAGGCCCTACTTTTTGCTTGATGGATACATTCAGATGACTGTATATATTTTTGATACATTTCTATGCTTTCTTTATCTTTTTATCTTTGGTCTGTATATAATTTTGATATTTCGTTACATTTATCGCATTTTGATTTCACTTTGGTCTGTATATAAAGTTACATCTCATTGTATACATTCATCCCGTCCATTGTATATTCAAATCCCCTCTTGTATATATTCATTCTATTTTCCGCAAATGTTTTCGTTTTTAGCTTTTTATTTGTGATCATAGCTTTTCGCTTTTGAAATTTGCAATAAGCCTTTGATTTTCTTAATGCCACGGTTCTTTCCAAAGGTGGAGTGTTGTGTGAACCGGGTGGCTCTTCCCAATGATAGATGGCGTGACAACCTTCTTAAGGGTTTGAATCCATTTTTCTTTTTGTTTTTGGTAGTTAATAGTTAAGGGTGCCTCAAGAAAAGCTTCACTTGGGCCTAACACATTTGCCTTTGATCTTATAGTCAAAAATAAATTGTTGTGTTTAGGATGGTGAAAGTCGTGACCTTGAGACTCTTGTGTTGGCCGATAATCATCAAGTGGTTTTTCGGGACCACTGTGAGCTTAAATCTTATCTAAAGTCGTTGTGGGCCCCCGACTCTGTGTCTTTAGCAATCCCTTAGCTTGTGTGGTGAGTAATTGAATTGCAAGTCCAAGTCCTGAGCCATTAGTCTAGAACTTGCCCTGAATGTTTGTTGAGGCGAAATCCTAGGTGAATTTTGACTTAAGACATGATTATAGGCTCTCCTTGATCCAAATGATAGTTTGAACAATTCCATAGCCTACCAATGATAAGATCCCTAGTTAACCCTTTTGAGCCTTAGACCTTTTTCTTTCAAGAACCATGATACAAGCCTATACCCGTTCTAAAAGATACCCTCTCTTGGCACCTGATCTTTCCTTTAGCACATGGAAAAAGTATAAGATTGGGGGGAGAGACGAGGATTGCAACAAAGTGGTAAAAAGGCCCCAAAATGTATGAAAGAAAAGGCAATGAAAAAGAAAGAAAAGCAAAAGGACAAAAAGAATGTTCAAAGTGAAAAAAAATAAAAAGGGATTCAAGAAAAGCAATGAATGAAAGGCGTGGAAAGTTGAAAAAGGAGAAAAGGTTTGAATTGCATAAGAAAGGGTGACATTGTTTCTCTCTAACCCCTTAGAAAGAAGTGAAAATGACTCAAAGAGTCAAGTGAATAGATGCCAAATGAATCAAAAGAAGTGCTTAAAGGAAGGTGGAACCCACCTAAACCAAAACATTCCCTACCCTGAACCAAAAGGCTTCACAATGCCTCCACAAAAGCCCTATATGATCTTGAGTTGAATGAAGCCTACATTAGTGGATACTCACATAAGGGGCAAGCATATGGTACTTAGAGCCGGACTTGTGACTTTTCCTTGAGAGAGATGAGTGAATTCCCATTAACCTCGTTTTGTGTGCCACTATTCTAATGGTGAGGTTTGCTTAGGGAGAGTTGAGGATGTGTGAGTTTGGGTTCCACAATGACCAAAAGTAATTGAAAGAGTTCTTTGATGTGTTGAGTCAACTCTTGATGCTCTTGTGTCGCACTTGATCCATGGTTGTTCAAAGAGTAAATGTTATTGATGGTTCATTTGTATTGAGGGCAATTGTTTGTCCCAATTGATGCTAGTGGAGGTAGCTTTAGGACAACTGAAAATTTCCTGGATTTTCCCTTAAGGGGTGGGTCTTATTTTGTTTGCTTGAGGACAAGCAAAAGCTTAAGTTTGGGGGAGTTGATAACTAGGGATTTTGACGCATTTTATACTCCTTCTTGCTTATGCTTTGATCAAATATTCATACAAAATAGTCCTAAAAGGCTCACAAGTTGTGCTTGATTGCAGGTTTGATCAACAAAGTGACAAGATGTCAAAGATCGGCTCAAAAGGAGTGAAACTTGCACAAGTACCAAAAACAAGGCAATCTCATGCAGAACAGGCCCAGTGTGGCCACACACCACTTTGTGCGGTCCGCACTGGGAGATTCAGAGAGCTGATTTCCAGACTTCAAGGCAGTGCGGCCGCACACCATTTTGTGCGGTCCGCACTGAAGGCACCGCGACCGCAGTCCATTCTCTGCGGTCCGCGGTGTGAAGATTCAGAGAGATCACTTTTCAGAATTTTGAGCCATCGCGGTCCGCGGTCAACTTTGTGCGGACCGCGCTAAAGCCTCCGCGACCGCGGTCCATTCAGTGCGGTCCGCGGAGCCCAAGTTCAGAGAGATCAATTTTGAAGGCCAAAGCCCAGTGCGGACCGCGGTCCATTTTGTGCGGTCCGCACTAACCCCGCAGGGGCAATTTTGTCCAGATTTTTCAGCTTAGTATAAATAGATTCTTTTTCCATTTTTAGGGTATCAGATATTGTATTACGTAAGCTGAGATCGTGAGAAGACTTTTCTTAGCCATTTTGGGCACTTTTACGTAGTTTTAATCACTGAATCGTTGTATTTACTTTAGTAATTAATTAATATGTCTTTCTCTTCATCTATTACTCTAATTTTCTCTTCAAGCATGAGTAGCTAGACCCATTAGATAGGGTTGTGGCTCAACCTTAGTGTGGGTAATTGATGGGTGTTATGATTTAAGGTTAGATTGACTACGGGTGTTTGTTATTTGGGTCAATTTTATGGTTTAATTTATGAATTAGTGATTGCAAACACTAGTTTGTGCTAAGTCGACTTGGGCTCTTCTTGAGAAAGAGAGCCTAAGTCTCCAAAATTGACTCAACAAGGAATTGGGATGGACTCAAGAGATTTGATAGTCCCAATTAAAGGGTTAAACCTCGAGAGAGTAATACCCGACTTGAACCCTAGTTGCTTGGACAAATATGCATAGCCAATTGGTCTTGAGAAAGTCAATTGGACCAAATCACTCTTTCTACCGAGAGGTGTAGAGTGGGTAGTATCGAGCAACGGCTATAACATATTCCCCAATCATGTCAATCGTGCTTTAGATGCAAGTACCCGTCAATTGGCCACCTAGGTGAAAGTCACTACCCTAGTGCCTTTTAAACCATTAGATACAACTTGTAGCAATTAACTCTTAGCTTAATTTACTATTTGTAGTTTGTTAAAAGTAGAATTATAAAGAAAATCTCAAAAATATTGAGAAGTGTAATTAAGAGCACATACGCATTCCTAAACTAGATAGATACTCGACTCCAATTCTAGCTCTATGAGGATTCGATCCGGACCCAAAATCGGGTAAAAGCTATTGCGACCTTCTCTTGCTACTTTTTAGTAGTGCGGAGTTGGCAGTGATCAAGGAGCTCTAAGGAAAGAATATATATCCACCCATATGGTAAAAAGAAATAAGAGAATAAGAATGTAGATACAGGTTTCAGCAAGTAAAAAAAGCAAGATGAAGAACGCTACGAGGTACCTAGTTAATGAAGATTATTAGTATTTACAATTCAGGCAGAGAAATACAAGCATTCTGAGTTACTTTCACCAGTAACAGAGTTATATACAATTGGCCACACCCATCTTAGTTATGCCCTATGGGAGCTAACAAATATAGTTTAAGAGAAGAATGGGATATCAAGATTTAGTTGGGGTTAGAGTAACCCAAAATGGTGGATGCATTGTTATCATTAGCTAACATTTTCGAAGATAGTGCAAATGTGGTAATAGATCTCCTTGTGAGACACCCTGATGGTGAACTGTAGAATAGTACAGTCAGATATGAATACTAGAATATTTATAAATTTCAGGAGATAGGCAGTGGAAGTCTAGAAGGGATAAATATTTACCTTTGTATAGCTCCTGCCTCCAGTAAAGAGTGAATGTTAGGTGACCCGAAGAGCTAATAGATGGAGCAAGGGAGTTAAAAGCGAAAGAATGTTTCGGTGAAGGTTTTGGAATAAAGTGATAGATAGAAATATTAGCACGAGAATAAGAAGAGAGCAAATGAAGCATTATGAGTAAGATGTTATAATTGGGTGATAACGGTAAATCAAAATATGACAGAATGACAGAGTCTATAGTCAATTGAAGGAATAGACAAGAGGTGACAAACCTTGAGACAATAAAATTACATAATCCATAAAGCCATACCCTCATTTTGAGAAATGAGTTGGTGACTCGAACGTGATTACCAGAAGACAAAGTTGGACCCATGGAATTATAGAAATCAGAATGATCTAGTGAACAAGATAAACTGAACATGAATTAGGGACCGAAGGATTTGATAATAGTCGGCATTGCGAGAATTTCAGAGACCGTGTTCCGTCAATAATAGAATGGACAACAGAAGAACAACCTTTAAAGGTCATTCAGGAAGACGCTTCCCTAAAGCAAGCACTGTGAGCAGAGTTAAGCTTAAAGGACTAAGTGTGCCAGTTACACCAGGTGTCACCCTTGTGCATAAGGAATTCAGTTGTCCCTGGTACAGAAGGGTTACCGTAAGGCGAGTAATGGTCATTGATAATGTGAAAAGATGCCAAAGATGAAGAGGTAAAACATCTATAGGTAGATTGTGGTAGCACTAAATCCTAGTACTCCCCCTAAAGGGGGGACTATGGTGTAATGTGGTATTAAGTCGGAGTTAAGTGGTTCAGGTAACTATTGAGTGGTAAAGGAAGAATGTGGTAAAAAGGCGAAAGAAGTGAGGTTGCATTTATGCAGATCCTACAGATATGTCGCGACTCTAGAACATTATACAAGCAAGACGCTGGGGAGAGGCAGTAAGAGTTCCTGAAAAGGATATTATTGATAAATAAGTGCGAATGGACATTGATACATAAGGAGCCAATGCGAGAGGTAAGTTAAGACAAAGAACATAACCCAAGAGAGATTACGCGTAATATAGATACGAGAATGGACCAACGAGTAGTTAGTAGTTGATTCAGGAAGAGTCTAGTTATGGCTAGACAAGAGGATACAGATAAATCAACAGATCATGCAAGATAAACGTGGTGAAACCCAACATAGTGAATTTACTCTCGCAGATATGACATCATGATCCTTGAGAAAATACAGATAGGATTTGGGGTAGTTAAAGGTACCGTATAAGTGTTACGAAAATAAAAAGAGTTCCACTAGGGAGACAATTAATAGTTCAGTTCAGAAATGACCCTACAAGAATAAGGGCACAGAGCTAAATAACTAAGGATAATTATAGGCGAGAAAGAACATCAAAAATTTCCTTTGGGTGTACGATATAATAAGCTCGCAGCTTTACAGGAGTCAGAGGGTCTCCCCTAAGTATTACAATGTAGGACTAGCTGAGGAAATAAGGAAGAAGGCTTCAACCTAAGCATAGTAACTTGAAGAAGAAATGATCTTGTAACAACAGTCTCTCTACAATGTTGTATGCACTTCATAAGAAAGTGTCACCTATCGTGACTAATGAACGGGAAATCAAAAGGTGATATTTGAGATCATATGAGTTACAGGAAATTCCAGTATTCGTGGGCAATGAGATAAGCCATGTATTCATGCAACAAGTGGCAGAACGACCAAGAAAAGTAATTGCTTATATTTAAAGGCAACTGAGAAGGCACGAAAGGAAATCTATGGTGCTAGCAAGTTAAAGGAAGGTTGCGAGTAGTATGAATAGATATGTGTAGGTCGCACGCTAAAGTATAGTAGTAGAATAAGGGTGTAATGGTGATAGATAAGTAGATGACGTTTAGGCCTTTGATTGAGTAATGATTTTAAGAAAAGGGATTTCATGAATTTGCACGGGATTAGAACCCATATGATGAATCACGTTGGGATGCTATGAAATACAGTTATTGAAGTATAGTATCGTCCCTAGGTGGATAAGGCAAATCATTTCAAATATTCGCTGATGCAACATGAGCCCTAGTGACAATGTATTACGTACGAGGCTTCAAGTTATCCGTGGTAGATTATGGATCAACATTAAGGTGAATCAACAATGGATGGATAAAAGTTACAAAGTATGAGATGAGATTAGGCTATCATTCTTAAGATGAACTGTAATGAGGAAGCATTAAAGGACTTAGATTTATACATATAGGATAAGCAGCGAGAGAGTAACCTGGAGTTGGGTAGAAGACCTTGCTAATAATAAAATCAAAGTAAGTGTTATGGTATAGTATGACCTACCTAGATGTAGTAAAGCCATAAGGAAAGATAACCGAGACTATGAAACAAGATATAGCAATAGTCGTAAGTTCGACAAAGTACCGGTGAACAACTTTAGTACACCTACAGATGCCCAGAGGGACAACTTGTCATAGTACTGCATATGTTCACGAAGTGAAGCCTAGAGATTGGCTAAAAGCTGTAGAAAAAATAGAGAAGAGTTGCATAGACGCACATACAAGGTCAAAGCTGTACAGGCTGCATGACATAAGGTAGCAATAGTTACGAGATTGGAAGAATTCTGATCACAAGTCGTGGTGTGAGAAAGAGGCCTAAAGGGGGGAATGCCTTAGCCTTTGGATTTATTCACAGAACAATTTCCTAGATGTAAAGGAAAATATTAAAGTATTCGTAAAAGCTATAGGTTATGAGACTGATAGTTGCATTAATCAACATTCGAGGATGAATGTTCCAAAGGGAGGGAATGATGTTACACCCCATATTTTCATACGTGAGAGTATTCGTAAGTTAATTGATGTAAGGTCAGAAATGAGATCGTCTTTGAGAGTACATATAGTAAGTTAAGCATGTTAACATGGAGGTTACAAATATTTAAGATCATAAATACCAAGTACCAAGAGGGTTGGAAGGCTCATAAGCTAAACGAATTGAAGAAAACAAGTTTCGTCGAATGTCGACAAGTTGGGAATGTAATAACATGTATTTTTGGGGTGATATTAAGGTTATTAACATGATAAGGAGGTTATGTTATGAGCTTTTTAGTTGTATGATAGTCGTGTATTACATTTTGAAGTCAAGCGAGTTGTGGAACAGAAGTTGGTAGCTGAGCTTTTCTCCAAATATACTTGGAATTACGGGATGATATACCTACCAAATTTAATTCTACGAGTCTAGTTTCTAACACATTAAACCTTTCGTCGATACGACATCGGAGTAGAGAGATATTTGCAGTTTCGCGAGACTGTGCAGACTGCATAGGTGACAAGTAGGTGTGTCACTGAAGCTTTTGAGCAATACATTTTATATGTTATATAAGGTCTTTTTGGGAAATATTATATACCAAATTGAAGGTCATGGAAGTTAGTTTCCAACTCTCTTAACCGTTTGTTCATACGACATCCAGATAAAAAGATATAAGCGTCGGATGAAGGGCTAATGCTAGGGTGCTAAGCTAACACCTCTTTGACTTTTCAAAAGTGGATATATATGCCTTAAAGTCTTCTTTTTCTTCGTTTTAACATAGAACACGAACAGATAAGACTCATAAACTTACCCCTTTAAGCTCTCTACAAGGGTTTCAAAGAAGATTAACATCCCGGGTACGAAATGAAGAAGCGATAACATTAGAACAATCCCTACGATATAAGTATCATTATACCGCCTCTCTTTTTCCTTGTAGTTTGAGTTTTGGAAGGTACTTAATAGTTAAGAAAATGCCTAATTTTTGTATTTAAGATTTTGAATATCAAAGAAGGTTGATAAATTCGTTTCCTAATAGTTAGAACTCACGGGATGGTGATCGGAAGCCGTGAGTTCAATTTATTCCACTTTTAGTAGGCTGTTTTGTAGTCCACTCGTGTTGGCCTCTTGTGCTACTGATTTATGGGGTTTGGAAGGATAAATATCGTGGAGAAACGCCACATGTGGCGGGATGGTGGGCTGTGTCGTTGCAGTTTCAGGCTACTTGATAACTAGTTGACGGGGTGTGTTATGGTATATTTGGGGTTTTTGTTGTATTAAAGGTTCCAAATTGTAGTTAGGTTGGTTTGAATATTGTATTCCTCTAGTTGTTGTTGTTGGTATACATTATTGGAGGAGGCCCTTGTTACAGAGGAGATGCTTCCCAAATTTACATAAACGAGTTACTAGTTTAAGTTGCGGACTTAGTCTTTACTCGGCACTGATTTTGAATCTCCTTATGCTATGGTAGATTGAGTTGAGTTGTTTGAAGATTTTCTTGGAAGGTATTAAGGAATCAACGGAGTTAAGGTATGTTAAGGATATCCCTTCTTTCCTTTTGGCATGATCCATATGATACAACGAAACGAGCAAACATGCAACTTTCACAAATGGCTCTATTCTTTGAAGTAATAGGGTTGCCTATGTTCTTGATTCCCCATATGTCCTATTATTATATCATTTGTTCATGGGTCTCATAAAATACATAAGTGATAAAGTTTATTTCGTGATATTAATCGCATGCATATTGATCTTATGACATTCCGAGAGATCTTATTGACTTACTTCATTATGCATTGCATTTATTTTTACATGTACATGACCCATAAACAAATGACATTATATACGCGTATATTATATGCATATGGGGTATGGGGAATTACGACGTTATATATGCACCACCACCTGATCACCTGGTATACGGTGATGATTTCGCCCACAGAGGCCAAGATGATATGATGGGATGCCCTCAGATGCTTGATGATGTTATGTACGCATATACTTATGCATGATATGGAATTTATATGCATATGCATGGCATTCTAAACGTTTCATGATTCACAGAGCTATTCAGAATTACAGGTTGAGTTCTTTAGTCCATGTTTCTTTCATGTCTTTTATATACTGCTTTCATGCCTTACATACTCGGTACTTTATTTGTACTGACGTTCCTTTTTCCTGGGGACGCTGCATTCATGCCCGCAGGTTCCGATAGACAGGTTGACAGTCCTCCTAGTAGGCTATCAGTTCAGCAGAAGGTGTTGGTACACTCCACTTGCTCCGGAGTTGCCTATTTGGTCAGTATAATTTGGACATGTATTGACTGGTATGGCGGGGCCATGTCCCGACCTTTATGACGTTCATGTACTATTAGAGGCTTGTAGATAGGTGTTAGGTATATGGATACTTGTATGGCCTAGTCGGCCTATGTTTTGAGTTTTAAATGATCATGTCGGCCTTATAGGCCCGTATGTCACATGTATAAGTTTCTATATCATGTTGGGTCGTCTTATGTCTAGTATTTTCTTATGTTTTATTCTGGTTATCTCATGACGGCCCTTCCGGCCCACTTACCCATGATGGTATGATAAGAAATATATGTTACATTGGTACTCGGTTGAGTAAGGCACCGAGTGCCAGTCGCGGCTTGCAATTTGGGTCGTGATAGCTATGCCACGGGAACCGTACCCATAACTGCAATAATTTATTTAATAAAACACGCCTAAATCAACTATGAGTGTTTATAAGTTATTTATTTCCTATGCGTTTGAGACTGCTTGTAAAAGTCTAAAGTTTATGAAATTTTTGTGGAAGGAACAAAGTGGATTAATTATGGAAAGATAAGCTAGTTTATGAATTTTGTTATTTATAAAGAGGTCGATCTCTAAAAGGACCAATTGGATAAGATAGGTTAGAAATAAGAGATTTTTTCCTTCCTATACCATATATGAAACTTTATTACCAAAAATATGCACAGTTTCTAATTTACCCCCCTGTCCACATTTTTCCTACAATTATTATACCATTCATTAAATACTAATTATTAGTAGCTGAATCTTCCTAATTAGGCGTGCTAAAATTCAGGAACAGAATCTTCTAATTGATTTAGCCACAAATCAAATCTATTCAAAAGCTCAATTTGTCGAAATCAAATCTGTTCAAAAGCTCAGATCTGTTCTTCGATATTTTCGCTTAAGACACAAATCAAAAGCTCAGTTCGTCGAAATCAGAAGCTCAATTTCAAATTGTAGAAATCAGTTCTGTAAAAGCTCTGTTCGTCGACATTCTCTCTACATCTGTCTCTATTTCTCAATCGCAAATTTCAGTAATACAAAGCAAATGAAAAGAGAGCAGCAATTCCATCATTGACAGCCATTAAAAAGCTTGAAAGCTTTGAATTCAAATTTGGGTTTTCAAAAATCATTATTTGTTTGGATTGGGTGTTGTTGAAAATAATCAGGAATATGGTTTGGAGTTTATATCTCAATTTTGAGGGGTTTTGGTGAAGATTAGACTTGGTTTTGACTGAATTTTTGATTGAAACTCGAAGAAGAAAAAGAAGAAGACATATTGCAGAAATTGTAGATAAATTGTAGATTATTTGTATTCTGATTGTAGATGCTTTATTTTCTGTTTTCACAAAAAAAGAACTTCTACCAATCTTCCTCAAATCTTCTGAAAAAGCGCAATTATGTCAAAAATCCCAATTACGCTACAATTGAATGGGAATTGGGATATAAAAATTCAATGTACCCAGTTTGTAGATATTTTGTAGATAAATTGTAGATTATTTGTATTCTAATTATAGATGCTTTGTTTTCTATTTTCACAAATCCAAAACGACTAAAACTTCTACAAAATCTTCTGCAAAAAATACAATTATGTCGAAAATACCAATTAAGCTACAGTTGAATGGGAATTGAGATATTAAAATTCAATGTACCCAGTTTGTAGATATTTTATAGATAAATTGTAGATTATTTGTATTCTGATTGTAGATGCTTTGTTTTCTATTTTCACAAATCAAAAACGACTAAAACTTCTACAAATCTTCTGCAAAAAACAGTCTACAATTTAGTATAAATGTAGTAATTATGTAGATACCCTTACAAATAATACTGTTTTATACATACTTAAACTGATTTGTTGTATATTTGTAGAATTTTTGTAGAAAATATACTGAAAGATATGTTCTTTCAGTATATATCTAGCATATTCTCTGTTGCTAATTGATTCTGTTTTCATCTTATCTCTAACTGGAATAGTTCTGATGGATGTTTGAATTGGAAAATGTTAAGGTAAGATTTTCAGTTAATATTACCGAACATTCCCAAGAAATGGAGTATTTATTCACCAAAAGTTGCTACTGATTTTCCATCACAACTAATAGCATCATCTGGAATATATGGAAGAACCAAAAGCAATATTTTGGATTAGGCTTCAACGAGAAACTTATTGCATCGAAGAATGAATATTAGAGAATCTGCATCCAAGAATGCCTGGATTAAGCACTTCAAATTCTGTTCTCATATAAACAAAGAAGAATTTTCAGATTCCTTTAATTAAGGAGTAAAAAACGTACAATTAATTATACCCTTAATTAATTATGGTATAGAATTGGTAATTTGGTATACTAAGTGTAATTAAGTCAAACCTTAAACATTGAGGGTAATAAGGTTTCCTATGTGGCATAGGAATGTAAAAATTCCTAAAAAATAATATAAAGCCCAAACTTTTAAGACATGCCTACGGCCCAATGGTCTAGTATTAGGGGTGGGCGTCGGTCGGTTCGGTCGGTTATTATGAAAGTACGGTTCGGTTTATCAGTTTTCGATTTTGTAATATTAGTAACCAAATCAAACCAAAGTATTTACGGTTCGGTGCGTTTTTTTCAAAGTTCGGTTCGGTTATTTCCGGTTTATTTTTTCGGTTTTAAACGGTTCAAGGAAATAGCACATAACAGAAACGAAGCTAGTGTAAGAGAGACAAACTAGTGTAACTGACATTTAGTGCAATGGCCGGAAATGCTGTTGGACCAATGACATTTAGTCCATTTCGGTGCGGTTTACGGTTTAAGGAAATTGGATGTTCTGGAACGAGGATGTTTTATCTGTATTTCAATGCAATGGTACCTCATTAGCACATAATTGATATCAGTTAGTCAGAAACTCCATTGGGTCCAGTTTTTGAATTCATTCATTCTCGCGCAACTTTTGAGCATTACTCTCAATTGCCATATTACTAGAATCTGTCCATATTCATATGGGAGCAGCAGAAGAGAAGTTAGGTCAGCAATAAGCTGGGACCTGACTAGAATTAACCAAAGAGATTTAAAGAACAAAGGTACCATCTGTTGGCATTTGCGAATATTGCTACTGAGAAGCCGCAGACTGAGGAAATTGACTGGGAACACTCGGTGAGTTTCTAGATGCCTGAATTAAATTTTATGATGTAGAGTTAATACACAAAGATTGAGAAATATCATCTTTTTTATGTAACAACTGAAAAAATGCTGCTTCATCTATCTGAGATTGAAATTTATATACAGCCATTTTGAGCATTTGGTCACCAATTATACTTCTCGTGTGTCTTACAAAACCTTCCTTAGAAATTTCATTTTTCTGAACACATATTCCTTTTGTTAGCAAACCTACTATAACAGAAAAGGCAAAATAATGCAAAAACAAGTCAGCTATAGCAAACTACTTTGAGTTTAACGTAAAGAGTCTGGAGTTGCGAAATGATGCATTTAGTGCAATGGCTGGAAATATTGTTGGGCCAATGAAACCAAGAATAGAGAACAAGCAAAAGAATTAACACAGCAGCACAGTTAACCAAAATTTCGGTTTTTTGGTTTAACCGAAAACCGAAATACAAAAATCATAAACCGCACCGAAAAACCAAAAATTAGTAATTTTAAAACCGTACACCGACCGAAAAATCGATTAAACCGAAACCGAAAAACCAAAATTCACAGTTCAGCCGGTTTATTCGGTTCGGTCGGTATTATGCCCACCCCTATCTAGTATATGGGTCAACCCACTATTCCCCATCTATTACCTTGTTTCTTTCTCCATTAACTCACAAAACTATCACTAAAATTCTCATCCCAACAATTAAAGAAATAAACAGTAACATGAATAATTGTAACAAAACTACTACCAACCTAAACTTCCTTTTAATTAAACATGATTCATATGAATTAACTCTAAAGAAAGATGGCAAATCAACTTGTAACAATACCGAGCAGTAAATGGTGAACTGAAACATGAATTCGATAAATCAACTCACGGCATAAAATGGATTAAGTCAACTAGGACTACATAATGAAAGATAAGCTAATCCAGAAGAGTAACAGCTGAACAAAACCATTCAATAAACTAACAAAAGGAAATGGAGGTAAAATAAGTATACGAATGGACCTTTGTGCGATAAACTTTCTTTATTACATCAAAAGGACCTCTAGAAAACTCGATAACAGCTACTACAACAACGATAGAGCCACGATCGAAAACCTTGTCGGAACCACGAACGGAATCTCGATTGGAACTATCTTCGGCAACCTCGAGAAGAACCTCGTCTCAACAGTGTCGGGGCTACTTTTTTATTGGTGGAGCTGCTGCGTTTTTGCAGCTTTTGGGCGGTGATTTCATGGTTTTTGAGGCTGAGTTAAGGTAGAAATAGTGGGGGTTTTAGGTGGAGTTGGGATGACACTTTTGTGGTCTATTACGGGTTTTTGGGTGGTTTTGTGGCAGGATTGTTATAAAGAGGTGTTGTTTGGTGGCTTAACAGAGGAGCTACAGTGGAGGTCGTTGGTGAAGCTACGGTGGTGGAGCGGAGCTACTTTAATGGTTGAAAATGGAAATTGTTTCGTTTCCCCTTTTACAGATATGTTTCCCTTTCCCCCTGTTTTCACGTGTTCCCTTTATGTTCCTTGTTTCTTTCCTGCCTAATTTTTGTGTGTTTTCTTTTGTGAGAGAGGGTGTGTATTTATATGTACCTCTATGAGCTTGGAGAGCAAGAAAAGAATTTGGGGTCTTTTTTTTCTTTTTGTGCATTATGAGTTTTTTTTATGGAAAATGCTCTTGAAATTGTGATATGTATGGGTAGAAACGTGACCTGTGATTGTGGGTGAGAAAGAATCTAATGTCAAAATTAAAGAAAAATAATAAAATAAGAAAATGAGTGCATGTGTGTGCATAAGTGACGTGAGGGACTGTGAGGTTAGCTATGAGAGGATAATGGATAATCTTGCGAGGTGAGAAATTCTGATTTGTTTCATTTCCTTTCTTTTTGTTTTCAAACTTCTTTTAAATTAAAAATACAATATTTTAAAATAAAGAATATATAAATAAAGTCACTAAAGAAGAATTATAAAACCATTAGCTAATTTAATACTAAAAAGCTTAAAGAAAACATATCTTTTTGTGAACTTTCTTTTTAGAAACGAAAATAAAATATGCACTTCTAAGAGCGACTCTTTTTTTAAAATTTTTAAATTTCTCAAACATAACTTATAAAAAGATGAAGAAAAGCTAAATATAAAGATTAAACCTATAATTATTTAAATGCTAAAAAGTGTTAAAATTTTTAAATATGGTCAAAAATTAGGTGCTCACATCATGCCCCTCTTTGCTTGAAAATATGAAGAGTTTTTAGGAAAAGACAAGGTGAGCCATGTGACTAATTTTTTACCAAACCATTATTCAAAAAGGGAAAATAAACAAAAGAAAAGGGTGCAACGAGCTGGTTTTGGACAACCTATACATCCCGGGTTATAAGGGAATAAGGTCGCATGTAGTTCAAGGAGAATTATGGAATGTTGAGTTGGAGAGTCGAGTGAGGTTGTGTCGAGGCTCCGGTCCGCGGTCCTGTTATTACATACAACTAAAAAGAAAATTACATCAAAGAAAAAGGAAAATACAACATCCTATCTACTCTTTGTGTCTTGCATTATGTATCTTCACTTGAGATCTCATAAACCCGCATTAAAAGGTGGATGCCTGTAATTTGAAGCTTGCTAACTCGTATTTGGTGGTGGGTGCCTTGAGCTTGAGGCTTGTTGACCCGTATTAGAAGGCGGGTGCCTTGAGATTGAAGACTGATTCTTGAAGCTTGAGCATGAATTGAGACTTCGATTGAGTCTTGAATGCTCGCTTCTTAATTGAAGCCGAGAAGATGAATTTTGAGATGCTAGTTGATGTGTGCATTACATCAAAGCTCGACCCCAACTGTCCTTGTACTCGAACAACCCTTTTTTCCTTTTTTTTCAATCGAAGTTTGGAATTCATTCTCGGACATCAAACCTATGTTCTGCAGGGAAACCTGTAAGACATCCCATACAAACAAAACAAACAAAAATTTTCTGCCCCAGTTTGTGCTAGAAAATTTTTGTGAGTTATTAGCTAAATTTAATCTAGTTTTTTTTTGAATTGAGAGCAAAGAAACCATTAGGGAGTGGTGTACACTTTTTCAAAAGAAAAAAAACTAGGGATTTGGGTACCCTATGTTTAAAATGCAATCAGGGAGTGGTATACTATATATCAAAGGAAAAACACAACTAGGTATTGGTATACCCTATGTTGGAAAATATAGCTAGGGGTTAGTGTACCTTGGTAAGGTACACCACTCCCTGGTAAGGAAGCTAGGAAGTGGTGTATCCTATTTTAGCAATGATATCAAGGAATGGTGTACCCTGCATTTAAGATCAATCAACTAGGGAGTGGTATACCCTATGTTGGAAAACACAGCTAGGGATTGGTGTACCCTATACTGGTAAAAGAACTAGGGAGTGGCGCACCCTATTTTAGCAATGATATCAGGGAGTGGTATACCCTGCTTTTAAGATTAATCAACTAGGGAGTGGTGTACCCTATGTTGGAAAACACAACTAGGGATTGGTGTACCCTATACTAGTCAAAAGACTAGGGAGTGATGTGCCCTATGTCTAGGAATGATATCAGGAGTGGTGTACTCTGCATTTCAGCTCTATCAATAAAGATATCAAGGAGTGGTGTACCTTGCATTTAGGATCAATTGGTAATAATTGTTGATACCCAATTTTTCCCTCATATATTTTAAAATATGCGTACATATTTTCAAGATAAGGTACATGCGTTTACAAACATGCACAAGTATTTTTATAATTTTTCTATAACTTTAAAATCTTTAAATCAATTTATTTCTGCATTTTTTATTATACAAATATCCAATAATTATCCCTCATATCATTTTTACGATGATTTTAATCATCTAAATTTATCATTTACGCTCATATAGCGCTTAAATATTCTAATTGCATTTTTAGAATTACATTTGCATTTTTAGGGCTAGAATTGCACATTTTGCAATAATATCCCATATATATGCATAATTATATTATCTATACAGAAAATAACTTTTTATATTTTTATAATGTTAAATAATTATTTTTAAATCATTTTCATATATAAGTGGCATTTTATAATTTGCTAATTATTTTTTATAAATTATTTTACTAGTTTAATTGGGTATTTAAAACATAGCCCCTTTTTAATCAATTTTTCGGACCTAGCCCACTATCTACTACCCCTAGACCAATAACCTAACCCAATTACCCTTACCCAATTAGCTACCCGACCCAGAACCCCTTTAATCGTGACCGTTGATCTCTGAGATCAACGGTCCATATCCATTCCCCTTATTTTAATTACACCCAAACCCCGAACACTAATTCATTCACCCAAACCCGCCGCCTCTGTATTCTCTCATCTCCTCTTCTAACCCCTCTCAAACCTTAGCGTCGTAACCCTAATTCCCCCTTCGATTCTAACCAGATATGGAATCAACCATGGATTCCCTTACCTTATTGGTCTCTCCTCACCACTGGCTACTCGTCAATGACCCTATTTAGTTGCTTGCCTAACATGGCAAGCAAATCTTGCCAAAATTGAACTAAATTAGGGTTTCAAATTTGATTCTTTGATTCGAACCAAATCTGGTTCAGACTCTGTCTTTTAAAATATTTTCTTCGTCTATATTTGCTCTATTATTTATGGATCTGTTGATTTTTTTACCGATTCTGTGATTTACTTGAATCTAGGGTTTCAAACCTTTTCTTTTACTTGAATTAAAACAGATTCGACTATGAGTTTTCTTTAATAAACCCCTGTATATGTTTATTTGGTACGAATCCGTGTTATTCTCTTTTACTCTGGCTGATTTGAGTGTCTTACCTTAAAATTAGGGTTTCAGATCTTTCTCTAATCCGATTCTTTATTGCTTTTTGAATAAATCTCCTGTCTATGTTCATTATACACAGTATATGATTATTTTGCCCTTGTTTCTCTGCCGATTTTGTGGTTTACCTAAAACTAGGGTTTGAGACTTTTACTCTTTCCTTTTTCGTATAGTACTGATACTTTCCTTACCTTGTTCCTTTATTTCTTCACCTTGTTTGCTGATTGATAATTGATTCTTACCTTATTCTGAGTAGTACTTGCCTGATTACTCGTTAATTGACTGAACTCTGTACTTCTGTCCCTAAACTAGACTTCAAATTGATCTTGGAATTATTTCTTTACCTTATTTTGATCTAGTACTTGACTACTGATTGATTCCATATAATGCTTACCCTAAATTAAGTGGTACTAGCCTGATTTTATGCTATTATGTCCTGTTAATTGATTGAAGTTGACTCTAATTGATTGTGAAGTTATTCTCGTGCCTTATTTGTGTAGGACCGATTCATTACCTTATTTGTCTACCTCATTTAGCATTATTTAAAACCTTCCCCTTTCCCCTTTAGAACAACTCTCGAACTCTCCTATTCTCACTACTAAACTTAAGCTCTCTCTCTTGCTCTTGTTCTGATTTCTACACTAAGTGGCTATTGTTTGGCCGGCTAAAAGCCAAGGCCAAATTATTCTGGAACTTAACTGTTACTGCATCTTTACTTTCTTTCTTCTCAACTGGTATGCCCTAACCTTTGCAATTACCTTTCTCTATGCATTGTTTGATTAACTTGTTTCAATTCATAGCATGATTCTGTCCTCTATCTGGTAATTTTATAATACTGTTAACTTAAGGCTAAAGCATTTAGAATAACAGGAATCTTCTCAGAAGTTAGCTTAAGGTTTGACTTGTTTGTCAGCTTTATACCTATCCTGAACTATGAGCATGTAATCAAGTATGTGTGTGCTTAATTCATATGTCCTGTCTGTTCAATTCAAATGCTTCTGCCTAATTGCTTCTGTGACTAAACCATGACTGTTTCAAATTCTAGTATAAGCATTTATCTTAATCAGACTTCACCATGTTTTAATTGTATGCTGAACCCTGTTTGTTTCTTGGAGCAGTTCTGCCTGTAACTCTGTATTCTGAACTTTTTCTCTTCTAAAAATTGAACTATTTCAAAAACTTGCCCCTTACCTTATGCACGGGTTCTCCAAACTCCTACTCTTAGTCATTTAGGTCCTCACCACTCCAGTGTGAGCACTACCTAGGGTCCCTGAAACTCTTTTGAACTCTGACACATTGGGGGTTGGTTTTCCAATCTTTTATGAACTCTGTGCTGAATGTGTGGTTCTGGTGTGAGCATTGCCCGGGGTCTCTGAGGATTTTTGGGAACTTTGACACACTGGAAGCCTCGTTTCAATGTGCTATGAATGGATCACTGCTATGCTTCAGAGCTGTTTTGCTTGAAGGCCTGATTTTTAGGTTTAGATTGGGCCTATCAAGGCTCCCTATAGTGTAACCATTACTATTATGTAATTCATTCATCTGGGTTGTAATAATCTCTGTAATAACAGATTTGGGATTAATTAGTAAAAGCTGGGGGGTCTATTCTCATATCTTTGTTGAAATTGGGTAGAAATCCTGCCTATAGGACTTAACTATGCTGATTGAATTATGTGGATATTGTACTGTGTTTAGAGATCCTGCCTATAGGATTTTTTATGATCATTTGCATGCTAGAAATCCTACTTATAGGACTTCATGTTTGATTCTGCATTAGAAATCATGTTCATAGGATCTACACATATTTCCAACTCAATATGCATTAGTGACCAAGCCTATAGGATCTTGTTTGTTGGAGCCAATTATACTTCCTGGCAATCTGTTAATTTCTGTCTAAATACGATTAATAGATATCATGTCTATAGGAATAAAAATCGGTTCCAAACCTAGAAATCATGCCTATAGGATTTTAAAACTAATAGATATCATGCCTATAGGGTGAAATGAGTTCTAAAACTTAGAAATCCTGCCTATAGGGGTTTAAATTAAATCAGCAATTAGAAAGCATGTCTATAGGATCTAAAAGAAGTAAAACTGTCTTTTGAGTTAAATCAGTGCTACACTTAGAAATCATGCCTATAGGTCTGTCATTGACAAACTCGTAGAAATCATGCCTATAGGATCCTGTTAGTCTATTCTGAATTCAAGCTCTCTTGTAAAACACTTAGGCAGCAGATCCGTAGAACTTGTTAATGACTCTTGGTTTAAAACTGTGACGCATTTCTGCCTGAGGTGCCCAGATCCATGCCGAATAAAATCAGTAGGCAAACAAATAGGTCTTAATGCTCGCCTTAACAAATCTGTTACTGAATCCTGTTTTCTCACATAGATATCCTGCCTATAGGATCTTAAAATTAATAAGTTTGCTGGTTCAAATGCGTGCTTTTGTTACTTATGTGTGGAGGTTAATGTGAGCCTATACTTGCTATTTACTTGAAAGTCCTAGTTGCTTTTTGTGTGTCGCATAGATTTCACATTTTTAAGAAACATAGAGTGGTCTAGAACCATCCCAAATAGAGGTCCTAATGCCTCCAGGACTATAGGTAAGGGACGGTAGTGCACACATAGGGTACGGTTCCGAATCAATTAGTGCGCTTAAGTAACAACTTGAAGATAGTAATTGGGTAGTAAAGGAAATGATAGCCCATGCGCTAATGCTATGAATAAAACCCCGACTTGAGGGAGTTGCAAAGCATTGCATGGAATGATCCTATAGGCTAAAAAACTTAGGGCCACCCCTATACTCTTATTTGAAATAAATTGAATATTGTATTTGTCCAAATTTTCTTCTTTCCCTTTTAAGACTAATTCGCTTAATTTAAGTTCGGTCGGGACCCACCATTGTGGACCTCGAGGGGTGCCTAACACCTTCCCCTCAAGATAATTTCGATCCCTTACCCGATCTCTGGTGATGTAGACTGGTTATATGAGTTAATTGCTCTAGGTGCCCTAACGCACCTTAATCTGTTAGGTGGCGACTCTTTCAAATCCAATTCCCTACCCTCACAGAAAGGAGTTATCCCAGAAATGTCGAAACCCGATTTCGCGAGAAAAAGGGGGCGCGACAGCATGACGACTCTGCTGGAGATGTCTTTAGGCTCTTACCATAACGAACTTATCTGTGAATTAGTCTTTAAGCATGTCTTTATGATTCCGTTAATACTTGCACACCCCTGCCCATTCTACGTGAATTTTTGTTTATTATTTCTTTCCCCTGCTTTATCACTTTTACTATGGAAACTGACTTGTCTCCTTGTTTTCCTTTTCTTAAATGTCTTTACAATTATTAAATACTTCATTTTATCATTATTCATCATGCAAATAATTGAAAACGTGTTATTTTATTTTTGCATAACTCCATGCTCAACATCATATTCCACTCGTGCGTACTAATACCATAGCGGCACTTGATGAGTGTCCGTGCCCTTCCTAATATCACCCTTTAAATTTGAAAAGGCTTATTTGCGGTAAAACTAGTAGATCAGCGGT
This sequence comes from Nicotiana attenuata, assembly GCF_001879085.1. Classification (NCBI taxonomy): domain Eukaryota; kingdom Viridiplantae; phylum Streptophyta; class Magnoliopsida; order Solanales; family Solanaceae; genus Nicotiana; species Nicotiana attenuata. The sequence continues at coordinate 512,939 of NW_017670254.1, read as the reverse complement.
GCAATCCACGGTTCCGTGCCTTTCCCCCTCAAGTTATCCGCTTGAGAGTACCAGTCTAGACTTCTATAGAAACCTTGCTCTAATAAATAGTTGAACATGCATCATGGTCAAACCTAGCCAGGGTTAATATGTTGTCCACATAGTAACCCTCTAAGAAAGCCTTGTCCAAAGTCCACCGGGATTTCCAAAATCCCAGTGGACGCAATCACAATATGTGCATTATTTGGAGAGATAAATGCCAACATGCTAATCGTTAATGTGTAAGTAGTCGAATCCGGATGGGGCAGGGGTCTAACTCTGTTTATTTTGCAGAAAATGAGGCATGAAGTCCCCAGGTACGGCATGGTCCGATGTATACCCCCACTATTGTTAGACTGGAGGGAAAATCTTTCGCCAAGCGACAGAAACCACGTGAAAATGGTTCTTGGAAATTTACCCTCCTTATTGGACATCCAACCAAACAACATGCCGATCGAAGCTGCTACCATGTTCTGGGACGGAGAAAGAGCTGTGTTCCGTTTTGGTGACATAGAAATGACTCCTCTCTTGGAGGAAATCGGAGGATTCGCTAGATTACCATGGGATAGTCCCGGTTTACTAGTACCAGAAAACCGCAATACTAGGGGATGTTGATACCCAATTTTCCCCTATGTATTTTTGTACCCAAAATACTTCCAAAATAGCATATGTGTGCATATATAAGCACACCCATGAGTTTTGGTATCTTTCATGATTTTTAAACCAATTTATTGCCTGTTTTAATACCACAAAAATCCAAAATTATTCCCAAATTATCACTTTTGGTGAGTAACTTATTTCATTCTCATGTTTACACCAAAATATAAGTAAGGTAATTTTTGCATATTTTTTACAAATTCATTTGGCATTTTTAAAGCTAAATTGCATATAATTGCAATCATAGCCTATCTTGTAATTTTTAGCATTTTATAATTATAAAATTAATCCCAGCATTTTTAAATTAATATTTATACAATATTTATTTACCCAGTACTCTTAATTTACTTTTAAAATTGTGTTACTATTTTATAAAAAATTAAAAAGGAAAAATTGGCTATTTACGATTTAGCCCCAATGCATTTCAATTATAGCCAAATTGATAACCCAATTCAGCCCCAATTTGAGCCCAAATCACCCCAGCCCAATTATCCAATCAACCCGACCCAGTACCCATTAAATTAAACCCGCCTGCTTTCTTTTAATCTGAGCCGTTGATCATTTTTGATCACGGCCCAGACCTCCCCTTTCATTTTTAATTTCAAACGACCCCAAACCCTACCCCATTCCTCACAATACACCGCCTCTGAATCCTCCTCTTTTCTCAACTCACCTCAAACCCTAGCCGCTGCCTCTCACCGAAACCCTAATCCATGGCTTCCCAGACTCATGGGAGGCCTATACCGGCCTCCTATGGCTTATATGTGCTCATCTCTGAGGTCCTATGACCAGATCTTGAAGGGGTCTCGACCAAGCCGTTGCTTGATGGCTGTTCTCCGGTCGCCTTCAACCTCTGTCCGGCCAGCCATGGCCATTCGAGCTCGATCTTTGACTATCCTGCCTAGATCTGGAGTTTCCAAAGCCTTTCTCATCGCCTGGGTTTCTTATGAAACCCTAGCTCTAAGGTTCCTTCTATTTATTTCTTAGATCTGCTCCAAGATCTATATGTGTTTGAATGTTATGAGCATGTTTCTCAAAGTTTCCCCAATTTTTTGCTTTCGAAACTCTTTGTTCTTTTAGCTATGGTTTTAGGTTAAGTTATTTCGAAGTTCCCCTCTTATTCTTGGCATGTATCTGACTTTGTTGTTTGTTTTCCTTATCTGAGTAAGCATGTTGAAAACCCTAATTTTGTGATTGTTTGAGTTTGTTTGTTAAGATTTCATTCAATTCATTCGCTGATCATCTCTAGGTTTGTTTGATGTTAAAAAGCCTAATTTTGGGAATTTATTCGAGTTCATGAGCCTATCTGTCTGGTTTACTGAAAACCCTAATTTTTAAGGGTTTCACTTGGGACTCTGAAATTGCTTGTTGTTTTACCTGTTTGTCGTCTCTAAACTCAACTGATTTGAAAACCCTAGTCTCTTTGGGAGGCTATTCAAAGTCCTGTGAGGTTGTTTGTGCATGCTTGTATGTTTGAAATTATTCAACTTGATGCCTTGTTTCAACATTTCTTTTCTTTATATGTTCTACACTTGTGATTCTCACTCGACTCTCTGCATGTTTTCGACTCCTTCTCTCTCTATTACACCTTGAAGCCTAACTAACATGCTTTGAATGTCTGCTCTATGCTATTGCTGCATGATGTTTCTTTTGCCATAACTTAGCCTCACATGTCTGCTATTTGTGCATGCATTATATACTGAGTACCTCCTGTGATTTATTTAACTCGAAATTGATTTCAAAAAAAAAACTTTTCCTTCCTTGGGATCCTGATTTTACTAGCCTGTCAAAGTCTAATTGATTCCTTTTCCTTTGATTGGCCCCACTGAATCTTTCCAAAAATAATTTCAAATCCTGTACTTAGATTTAACTGCCTATTGTATGACTTTACTGTTTCTTTTATGGCAACAGCCATTCTGCTTGCAAGGCTGGTTCTCCTTTCCTTATTTGGATACGATTAGTATCCGTTTGAATAAGAATTCCCTGATTAAAGGGGAGTCTTATACTAATTGATTCTGATTTGTGACCATGCCATATTTGTGTTAGATTTGTACTTGTTACCTTATTTCTCTACACGTTTTCAAAGCTATAAATATCTCCTCCGTTTTCTTTGAACACACGAACACAGAATGCAATCGGAGTCCACAAGTCACTCTCACTTAAAAACTCTTTCTCTTTTACTTGTGCTGCTGTGGACTTTGTTTACTCTACTTTCTCCTGCGCTCTTTTGCTTCTCTACTGGTATGTCTCAGTTAGTTTACATGTCTCCACCACAATGTGTTTACTTCTGCCCACTTCTGTCCAATTCTTTTAGTTGACATTTGTTTCTAGCATATTGTAACATGTTCCCCCCCCCCTTTCCTTTGTAATTCAGTATTTAAATTATGTATGCATCCTGTCAGTTGTTTGTCATGAATTTGATACTTTATGAATCCCAAACCCTCATACCCCTTTATAGGTGAGTTATGGTTCGGGGCATGACAACAGTCTAATATTGTTGTCTATGATTCTGGATTGGATTCTTTGAATCCCAAACTCAATCAGTTCCCATTCCCTTTCCCCCTTTATGTGTTGTTGAGCTTTAGACTTGGGTCTGGTAGTGTCCTAATCACTGTCCAGACTCTGGTCTGACCTTCAAGGGTCTGCTCTTAATGTGTTTGACCAAGCAGGTGGTCAGGGGTGTGCCAGCCTACTTTGTAGCTAGGTATGACCACCACCTGTCATGGCCCCCCAATTCCCTTTCACTTTGCACTTACTCTTAGCTATAAGTTCTGCCCCTCTCTTGCAAGCCATGCTTTGGGACCCCCGAGCTCCCTCTGAACTTGGATGCATGAGAGCCGGCTCTTCCACACTGCACTATTCTAATTCTGGTAGTATCCTGGGTGTAAGCAATGCCTGGAATCCCTAAGATTCCTTGGAACTTTGAAGCACCTTGGATAAAGAGAAGGCTTTGGAAATCTGGATCCCGGAAGTGGCTCAATCGCATGTTATTAGACATTAAGTTTGAATTAGGCTACTCGGATCTAGCTGTTAGCTTTTGATGTATCCTTTAATTTCCAGTTTGATTCATTGGGTTGTAATAATTTTGTATGAAACTCGGGGAGTATAGTAAAAGGGTGTGGGAGGGGTCTTTACTTTTCTTGTATCCAAGGGGTAGAAATCATGAATTAGGATTTTATTCAAACTAGAAATCCTGCCTATAGGGTCTTTAATACTGATTCAATCACATAGAGACCATGCCTATAGGATTTAACGCTTAACTTTACCGCAAAAATCACCTAGAAAGCATGTCTATAGGATTTAACATTCATGTTCTATAATGACACATATAGAGATCATGTCTATAGGCTCTTGCATTTCTGCATATATAAATGTCATTAGGCAAACCGTTTATAGGCTTAATAACAAAGTTGCATATAGACATCATGTGTATAAGACTCTTATTGATATCAGGAAAGGGTGTTAAAATCAGTAAACATATAGAAAGCATGCCTATAGGAAACCTCGTCTTTAATAGCATCATTCGTTCTTAAACAGTATCGATTGCTGGAACTAGTGTCTTTATTAAAACTAGTAATTTTCTACTTCTGAAGCCCACTAAAATTGTAAACCTTTTTCTTATAGCCAATCTGCACTCCCCGAAACTCGTATACCTTTTAATCAGTCTACATCTTTTTTGAAATAACTGGTAACTCATTTCTAAAAATCGGTTTGCATCTTTTCTCTTTGTTTAAACTGATAATTCTTTTTTCTAAAATCCACTTGCATCTTTTCTGAAACTACCGGTACCTCTTTGCATCTTTTTCCTGAAATTAACAGATCCTACGCCTAGGTTTTTTATTTCAACTCATAAACAAGGGTTGGCTAACTAATGAATTGGGTCAGTCCCTGACAACTATCCGAGTTGCCTAATGCAGACTCTCTTTTTAAATACATGTGTTGAACCAGTCCGCTCGCTGCTTAATTTAATCTAAGACCAAACCAGTATTTGTCAAGGCATGCTAAACTAAATGATTGTTTGACTTCTGGGGTTAATTTGAGCCTTGTATGCTTGCTTGTCCTCCCCTTTTACTTGATACTTGTTTTGAATGTCGAGCTAGAATTTTATCCATTAAACTCTACAAAGGCCCCCATCCCTTTCTTCTCCTTTAGGATTAGAAGTCCTAATACCCCGGGACTAATAGAATTGGGACGGGTAATAGCATGCGATAAGTAAACGATACCGTTCCGCGCTTTAATACCTTAACAGGGTGGGAAGGGTAGACATGGAGATGATGATTACACGTTAACACTCCGCGTACAATTGAGTACCAGTGTTGTGCGAATGATCCATGTAATGTATAAACCTAGGACCCCTTCTCCTTCTTTATTAGTTTAATAAATTTTTTTGAATCTTTAAAGCTATTGCATTTTCAATTCCTGCTTCTCGCATGATCTTTTCGGATTATTTGCACTAAGTACTTGACCTTTTTCTCTACTTGCACGTTTTTTACAAAATTGCTCCTTTAAAATTCAGCACTTCTTTTAACCTTTTGTGCTTCTTGTACTTGTTTATTTTTTACATCTAAAGTCACAATGGTAGCATGGCCGGGAACCACACTAGTGGATCTTGAGGGGTGCCTAACACCTTCCCCTCGAGATAATTTCAAGCCCTTACCCAAAACTCAGGTCTGCATCTTTAATTCTTATAAAAGTGTCCTAATGCACTATAATCATTAGGCGGCGACTCTCCAAACTCTCAAAAAATCCAATTTCCAAAGTGGGAAAAGAGTTGTCTTCCCAAATGTCGTGAACCCGATTCCGTGAGGACAAAAGGGGCGTCGACAGGGGGTTTCTGAAAATGATGGGCCTGAGAAAGAATGAGGACTTTGAGTGCTTGAAGAAGTCTTACATACCCTTTGACTTCCTCTACGAACGATACGGACACAGCAAATCTTACCGTATCTTTCATGACGAATTCTCCATCACTTCCCTGGGTTGGACTTATCACCAGGTTTTTGTATTCATTGTCTGCTTTCTGGGTATGATAGTGTTCCCAAGCCAAGAGGACAGAATTCACACCAGGTTGACCATGGTAACCGAAGACTTAATGGAGGGAATTGAGGGACAAACCTACACTATTGTCCCGATGATTGTAGCACACATATACCGGGCTCTGGATCCTTGCAAGAAGGGGTCCAAACACTTTGAGGGTTGTAACTTGCTACTACAGCTTTGGTTGTTAGAACATCTTCAGAGGGGTCAATACCGCCAAGAGTTCCCACGGAGACCATGGAACGACCACATCGCTTTCCACCATCCTAAAAGAATGACCTTTATCCCAAATAAATTTGCACAGCCAGAGAATGCTACAGAATGGGCACAGTTTTTCAACAATTTGACCGAGGACCAGGTTCACTGGATGTTCGAGTGGTTCCCTACCGATGAATTCATCATCAGATCCAGGGATGTTCCACATTCAGTGTTGATTGGGTTAAGGGGAATACACCCCTATGTTCCTATCAGGGTTATGAGACAAGCTGGTAGAAAACAAGTCACACCACGAGTCTCCAAAATGAGTCACTACGGAGCCGATTTTCAGGGTGACGCCATTCCATACAAATATGAGGCCCAACACATGTTGCACTTGAAGGTTATCGTGGAAAAGGACACCATCGAGCCAGATCGATATCATGCCGGTCATGTGTACTTTTACCTATCATGGTGAGAAGATAACATAGCAGGAATATTCGAGCCAAGGGTTGGTCAAGGAAACAGGGTCATAGATGAAGTTGCTGAAGCACAAGTGAAGTATGAGAGGCTACGCAAGAGGGTCCTTGAATCCGAAGCCAAACATCTGGAACAACACAAGTTAGACATGGAATCAATTAGCGAGTGGAAGGAAATGGCTACGAAATCGACAAAAAGGCTAGAGTATTTGGAGCAGGGTCTAATGGAACTGGAACGGAAGATGAGGAAAAGGGTCGTAGATTGTCAGAATGCAGAGGGCAACGAAGGAGAACATCTAGCAAGGGCATACCTGCTGCTGGACATGCATGACCTGGGGAATCTGATTGATGGAACCAAGAAGGCCAGATATAGGGAAGGTCCCTCCAGGACCAAGTAGATTAGGTTTATCTGTTTTGAGTCATTTGGAATTCGAATGTAATAAGGTATATGCCATTAGTAACTCATTTATTTATCGTCGTTTTTAGGTTCGGTTTATTTATTACATTAATGAAATGAGGCATTTATCAGCATTAAATCTCTCCAAAATCTACTTGTCGCTAGGCCTACCTCGGGCACAACGAGGTTCCCCCAAATTAGGACGCGAATTTACAATTCCCGCAATACGTGTTTAAATACTACAAATGCTTTTCAGAATCCTTACTGACTTGTCTACCTTTTGTTTTTCTTTATTTTGATTATTACCATCCCCTAAGGTTGGTTCGCACATACTGGCATCATAAGCATATCACACCAGATCTAGAAGCCCTCCATCTCCTCCTCCTCTAAGTAATCCGAAAAGCAAGGGAAAGGCAAAGATGGATGATATGAGCGGTATTCAAAAAGAAAATGATGAGAATGCTGAAACTTTAGACGGTCGGAGTACTCCGGCCCAGAATGATTTGGTCCTACGATTGGAACAAAAAATACTGGAGTTGCAAGGAGAACTTGAGCAGGTCCGCAACTTGGCAAACCTCTCCCTCACCCTAAACGTCCCAGATATTAACCAACAAAATGCTCAAAACCCAGCACCTCCTCAAAACACACCAAACCAACGTCCACAAAATCCTCCCGCACCCCATCAATACGCAAATCCTCCCCAAAATCCTAATCCTCCACCAATATCCACTCCTCCTCAGCACCAACATCCTCCTACTCAATACCCACAAACCACTTACCATACTCCTCAGAATACCCCGCAACCTATCCCTGATCCGCAAAACTCAACTAATGATCACCACTACACTCCAACCCCCGGCACCCACCAAAACAATCCCATATACGTGGAAACCTTACCTCACTCTACTCAGCCAATCCCATACACTCCAGAATTTGCCGAGAAGGACCTGCTCATTAAGAACATGGCCGAAGAGCTCAAGAAGCTCACAAGCCGAGTCTAGGGTGTTGAAGGAGGTAAAGGAATTGAAGGTCTGAATTATGAAGATCTGTGCATTCAGCCAGACACGGAACTGTCGAAGGGTTACAAACGTCCTAAGTTCGAAATGTTTGACGGAATGGGTGACCAGAAGGTACACTTGAGAACATACTGTGATAAGCTCGTGGGAGTTGGGAAAGATGAAAGGATTCACATGAAGCTGTTCATGAGGAGTCTCACTGGAGATGCCCTATCTTGGTATATTAGTCAGAATCCCAAGAAGTGGGTTAATTGGGTAAGCATGGCGTCGGACTTCATGGATCAATTCAGGTTTAACATAGAGAATGCGCCGGATGTCTTCTACATACAGAATCTAACGAAGAAACCAACAAAGACTTTTCGCAAGTAAGCTACTCGATGGAGGTCAGAAGCTGCAAAAGTTAGGCCGGCACTAGAAGAAGAGCAGATGAACAAATTCTTCGTCAGGGCCCAGGATCCCCAATACTATGAAAGGTTAATGGTCATCGAAAACCACAAGTTCTCCGACATCATCAAACTCGGGGGAAGAATTGAAGAAGGGATCAAGAGTGGGATGGTAACTAATTGCAGGCCACAAACAAAGCATTGCAGTTAGGGGGTATATCGAAGAAGAAAGAAGTAGGGGCAGTAATGGTGGCCCAAGGTCCAAAATCTCCACTCACATACCAACATCTCCACCTACATACCAACCCTCACCTCCCAGATATTCTCAACCTGCTACCGCCTATCATACTTATAACACCCAACCAGCCTATTACCATTCACCTCCAACCCATCAAAACTATAAAAAAACCCAGACCCAATTTTGAACGCAGGCCGCCCAAACAATATACCCCAATTGCTGAACCCATTGACCAACTATATGAAAGATTGAAGTCTGCCAGATATGTTACCCCCATTCCTGCTATTGCAATAGAAAACTCCTCCTAGTGGGTCAACCCAAACAAAACCTGTGCATACCATTCTGGCATGAAAGGGCATACTAGTGATGAATACCGCACTTTGAAAGACAAGATTCAAACTCTGATTGATAGCAAAGTCATACAAGCAAAGGAAGCCGCGCCAAATGTCCGCAACAATCCCCTCCCAGATCATAGGGATGAAGGAGTAAATGTGATAGAAACTGATGAAGAGTGGGATCCTGAGGGGTCAATTGGGCTCATTCGAGAAAGTGATGACCCTAAACCTGCAGTCACACTCACTCCTATTATGGAACAGATACAGCGGCCAGTTAAAGTAGCCGCATCAGTCCCTTTTGAAATTGAAGTAACAACACCTGCAACTACACCAGCTCCAGTTGAAGTAGAAGTATCCACACCCTTCACTGTGACAGTGGCACCCACAACGCCCTTTAAGTCCAACGCCATACCCTGGGATTATGTTGCCGAAGCTAGGAGAAAGGGAAAAGCAAAGATGGAAGAATCTGGTGTTGCAAAGGGGACGACCAGAACTGGAAGGATCTATACACCCGAAAATTTGGGAGGAACAAGCAAGGAAGCTGCTACCAAACAACCCATCATTGAAACTGGGCCAGATGATCTGTGGAGGAAAGTAAAAGCAAGAGAATACTCCGTCGTTGATCATTTGAACAAGACTCCCGCCCAGATATCCATCCTGTCGCTATTGCGAAATTCTGAGGTGCATAGGAATGCTCTGATGAAGGTGTTGAATGAAGCTTATGTACCCAACAACATCACCAGTGGAGAGATGGCCAACATGGTAGGGCAAGTACTGGAGAGTCACAAGATCACCTTCCACGAAGATGAACTACCACCTGAAGGATTAAGTCATAACAGGGCACTGCATATCACAGTCGGACAAATTCATCGCCAGAGTCTTAATAGATGGGGGTTCAAGCCTCAACATTTGTTCATTGACTACTCTGAAAAGGTTGAACAAAGATTTCCATGAGATAAGAGCAGGGAGTATGAATGTGAAGGCATTTGATGGGTCTTAAAGGGCCACAATTGGGGAAATTAACCTTTGTCTGAAGATGGGCCCGACTTGGTTCGATGTTGAGTTCCAAGTATTAGACATATCTGCTACATACAATCTTTTATTGGGACGACCTTGGATACATGCCGCTGGGGCTGTGGCTTCCACGCTACACCAAGCCGTGAAGTTCGAATGGAACCATCAGGAGGTAATCATTCACGGAGATGGAAGTAACCCCATTTACACCAGTCAAACTGTCCCGGTTGTTGAGAATAGAAGAAGGCTGGGTGGAGAAACTTATCACCGCATTGAGCGTGTCAACGCAATTGAGAAAGATAAGTGGTGGAGTAACAAAATAGAAAGCATACTGGCATGGTCTGGGTATGAACCCGGCAAAGGGCTTGGGAATAAATTCCAGGGCATTACCAAACCGATACAGCTGAAACGTCACGGCACAACTTTTGGGTTGGGATATCCATACGCCTGGCAAGAATACAATGATTGGTTTCCACCATGGCATGGTCCTTATTACCCTCTCGAGCAGCCAGTGCCACATCTGAGTCAGACTTTTCACCAGGACGACACAATATGGGGATCTGCAGAGGAGGAAGCTTTGGCTGGGTTAAGGAACTTGTTTCTAGAAGACGAGAATATGGATTGCAATGTGATAGTTGAGGAGGAGGAGGAAGAAGGCCTCACCATTCAGACCATGGAGAAGGGAGCTATTCTCAGGAATTGGACTGCCGTACCATCCCGGGCCCGTCGAGTTCCTAGGTAGCTTGGCAATTAGCCTGACCTGTTTTAATAACCATTTTAGGCATTTCAGATATTTCCAGTATTTCGTTTTACAGATGCATTTTGTTTCAAAATAATCGCTCGAGTCATCGAGCCATAATTGTTCGGATGTTTTCAAAATTTAATTGATGTATCGTTATTTAGTATTCATTATTATATTTATGTTTTTCCTCTACAACATTATTATTACTTTTCCTGATGAATTGATGACTGTGACATGTAATGAGACAACGCAATATAAGGATACTGACTCAGAAGAGGCAATCAATTTTGGAGATTCCGAAACCGTCAAGGAGACTCGCATAAGCATACACCTATCACCGTCAGAAAAGGAAGAATACACTCATTTCCTGAAAGAATATGAGGATATCTTTGAGTGGTCATATGATGACATGACTGGCCTGAGCACAGCCATAGTGGCTCATAAGTTGCCTACCAATCCAATGTGTCCGCCGGTGAAGCAGAAACTCAGAATGAGCCTAAAAATCAAGGAAGAAGTATCTAAGCAGATCAAAGCCAAAGTCATCAGGGTAGTTGAGTACCCAACTTGGTTAGCCAACATCGTACCAGTTCCGAAGAAAGATGGGAAAGTCAGGGTATGTGTCGACTATCGGGATTTATGCAGAGCAAGTCACAAGGACGATTTCTCACTGCCAAATATACACATTCTGATCGACAAATGCGCCAGCATGAACTCCAATCCTTTGTAGATTGCTTCGCGGGTTATCATCAGATTTGGATGGACGAAGAAGACGTAGAAAAAATAGCCTTCATTACACCGTGGGGAGTGTACTGCTACAAAATGATGCCATTCGGTCTAAAGAATGCTGGGGCCACCTATATGAGAGCCGTAACGACCATCTTCCATGATATGATACACAAGGAAATAGAGGTGTATATTGACGACGTCATCATCAAATCCAAGAGGGCCACATATCACATAGCAGACTTGAGGAAGTTCTTTGACAGGCTACGAAGGTACAATTTAAAATTGAACCCCGCAAAATGTGCATACGGGGTTCCCGCAGGAAAACTGTTGGGATTCATTGTCAGTCGCCGAGGAATCGAGTTGGACCGATCCAAAGTTAAAGCTATCCAAGAATTACCACCACCGAAGAGCAAGAAGGACGCGATGAGCTTCCTGGGGTGCCTCAACTACATCAGCCGCTTCATAGCACAGTCCACGGTAATATGTGAACCCATCTTCAAAATGTTGAGGAAAGATACTGAAACCAGTTGGACTAAAGATTGTCAAAAGGATTTTGACAAAATTAAGGAATACATGTCCACGCCACCAGTCCTAGTCCCGCCAGAACCTAGAAGACCTTTGCTACTCTATTTGTCCGTACTAGATGGAGCTTTCGGTTGTGTTTTGAGACAACATGACAAGACATGAAGAAAGGAGCAAGCCATATATTACTTGAGTAAGAAGTTCACACCTTACGAAGCACAGTATTCTCTGCTAGAACGCACTTGTTGTGCTTTGACATGGACAGCTCAGAAATTGAGGCATTACTTTTGTGCCTATGCCACATACCTCATATCCAGAATGGACCCCCTGAAGTACATCTTTCAGAAGCCCATGCCTACCGGGAAGTTAGCTAAATGGCATATATTATTAAGTGAGTTCGATATCATCTATGTAACTCAGAAGGCATTCAAAGGACAGGCATTGGCATACCATCTTGCTGAAAATCCTGTGGGAGGAGAATACAAACCACTAAAAACGTATTTTCCTGACGAAGAAGTGTCATTTGTAGGAGAAGACATTGCTGAAGCCTATGATGGTTGGAGAATGTTCTTCGACAGAGCTGCCAATTTCAAAGGAGTGGGTATTGGAGCGGTTTTGGTATCAGAGACAGGTCAACATTATCCGGTATCCGCAAAGCTTAGGTTTCCATGCACCAACAATATGGCAGAATATGAGGCTTGCATCATGGGGCTCAATTTGGCCATCGATATGAATATACAAGAGTTGTTGGTAATTGGTGATTCGGATCTTTTGGTACATCAGGTTCAAGGAGAATGGGCTACGAAAAACACCAAGATACTACCATACTTGTATCGTGTGCAAGAATTGATGAAGAGGTTCACAAAGATAGAATTCAAACATGTGCCTAGAATTCAAAATGAATTTGCAGACGTGCTGTCCACCTTGTCATCAATGATACAACATCCAGACAAGAATTTCATCGATCCTATCCCGGTGAGGATCCATAATCAACCGGCTTACTGTGCTCATGTTGAAGAAGAAACGGATGGAACACCTTGGTTCCACGACATCAAAGAATATTTGGCAAAAAGAGAATACCCAGAACAGGCGAACCATACTCAGAAACGCACCTTGCGGAGGCTGTCCAATCACTTCTTGCAAAGCGGAGGAACCCTGTATAGAAGAACTCCTGATCTAGGATTGATAAGGTGTGTTGACGCAAAAGAGGCTTCCAAATTGCTCGAGGAGATACATGCCGGAACCTGCGGCCTACATATGAACGGTTTTGTTCTAGCCAAAAAGATACTCAGAGCTGGATATTTTTGGATGGCTATGGAAACAGACTGCATCCGTTATGTCCAGAAATGCCACCAATGCCAGATACATGCAGACATGATAAGGGTACCACCAAATGAACTCAATGCAACAAGTGCACCTTGGCCTTTTGCCGCCTGGGGAATGGATGTCATCGGTCCGATTGAGCCCACCGCTTCAAACTGGCACAGGTTCATTTTAGTGGCCATCGATTACTTCACAAAATGGGCTACATCTTACAAAGCTGTAACCAAGAAAGTCATCGTAGATTTTGTCAGGGATCGTATTGTTTGCCGATTCGGGGTTCCCCAGTCCATCATCAAGGATAATGCCGCCAATCTCGACAGTGATCTAATGAAAACCATGTGTGAAACCTTCAAAATTAAGCACAAAAACTCTACAGCATACAGGCCTCAAATGAACGGAGCCGTGGAAGCCGCCAACAAAAACATCAAGAAGATACTAAGGAAGATGGTAGAAAATAACAAGCAATGGCACGAGAAGTTACCATTCGCCTTATTGGGATACCGTACCACAGTCCGCACATCAACCGGGGCAACTCCCTATTTGCTGGTTTATGGTACCGAAGCTGTCATTCCCGTCGAGGTAGAAATTCCTTCTTTAAGGATCATACAAGAAGCCGAACTCAGTGATGCAGAATGGATAGGGAGCCGCTATGAGCAATTAGCCCTCATAGATAGAAAAAGGATGAATGCAGTGTGTCATGGTCAGCTTTATCAGAACAGAATGTCCAGAGCTTTCAACAAAAGGGTCAAACCAAGACAATTCTCACCGGGGCAGCTAGTGCTGAAGCGGATCTTCCCACATCAGGATGAAGCCAAAGGGAAATTTTCACCCGACTGGCAAGGTCCCTACATGGTTCATAGGGTACTAATAGGAGGAGCACTCATACTTGCAGAAATGGACGGAGAAGTTTGGCAAAAACCTATCAATTCAGATGCAGTCAAGAGATACTATGTTTAGATTGTTTACATTCTCTGATATAACTAAACTACGCTTGACCTGATTCCCGTTTAAGAGAGGATACGTAGGCAGCCCTGTGGGTTCGGTCACATCTTAATAAAATCTTCATTTCCCCGAAACAAGAAACTGGGGCAGAATTTTAAGGAGGACCTTCAAAATTCCGGAACAAGTCCAGCCGACGCCATCATATGCAAGACAGTCAGAAATCGGTTAAGTAACTGGGACAGAATTTTGAGAAGGATTCTCAAAATTCCGAAGCAGATCCAACAAACTTCGTTACATGCAGAACGGCTGAAGGATCACTTACTAAACTGGGGCAGAATTTTGAGAAGGACCCTCAAAATTCTAACGCAAAGAAGCCGCAATATCTCTAAAAGTGTCACAGTCATTAGTTCACCTAATTTACTTGATATTATACACCACTATGTCTTATAAAATGATTCTATTTCATCAATAAGTGCACATTTTTCGAAAACTTTATTTCTATGGCCGCCAGGTGTTACCCAGGGTAATTCGAACAGGGTCTCCAGAAAAAAGCAAAGCAAAGCAAGCAGACAAAGGCACAAACTAACCTCCCTGCAAAACTCATGATTTTTCTTTGAATGCAGGGACAAGGAATAACCACAAGTACTTGCGCCTTAAATCATTACCTTCATAACAACCGGACTGCCAAGCATAAATATATCTCCAGCTAAGAAATATTTTGCTCCTATTTGCTATTTGTCCACTGCATAAGGCTAAGCATTGCCTTCTCTCTGCATGAGACTAAGCCCTGTCTCAAATCTCGCATGAGGCTAAGCCCTGCCTCCATATTTGCATAAGGATAAACATTGCCTCCTCTCTACATAAGACTAAGCTCTGTCTCAAATCTTGCACGAGGCTAAGCCCTGCCTCCATATTTGCATAAGGTTAAGCATTGCCTTCTCTTTGCATGAGACTGAGCCCTGTCTCAAATCTTGCATGAGGCTAAGCCCTGCCTCCCTATTTGCATAAAGGCTAAGCATTGCCTTCTTTTTGCATGAGACAGCTCTGTCTAAAATCTTGCATGAGGCTAAGCCCTACCTCCCAAATTTGCATAAGGCTAACCATTGCCTTTTCATGAGACTAGGCATTGTCTCCCTCTGCATAAGTATTTCTCTATTCTAAACTTTGCATTATCTTCTTATCTCGGGGCTAAGCTCTGCCCCCAAACTCTGCACAAGGCTAAGCTTTGCCTTGTTACTACCTTTGGTACCATGTCTCTACAATTCATAGGCTGATGTATAGCCAACCTGTCCAAAGGCCTCATAGTCCGAAGGCATCATCCTCATAGCCTGAAGACACCATGTCATGGCCTGAGGATCTCTCAATACTGCACATCATTATTCAAAGGCGTCATGGTTCAGAGGCACCATTCTCATGGCCCGAGAACATCACTTCATGGCCTGTGAATCCCTTATCTCATGCTTCATGGCCCAGGACGGCATGGTCTAAGGACGTCATCCTCTCTGTCTAAAGACAACCTTCATGGTCCAAAGGGAATTCGCATCATGTTTAAATTCTCGCGGTAATCTATATACTTGCATGTGGTGTATTTTAAGTTTTGCAGGTAATCCAGGAAGTGTCACGACCCGGATTTTCCACCATCAGAGTCGTGATGGCGCCTACTCGTGGTAGCTAGGCAAGCCAACTTAATTACCTTTCCATCACTAGCAATTATCTTTAACAGTTTATAACATCAATATAAAACATAAAGTCTAATAAGAACAATAGCGGAAGTCTGTCTTAAAATGATGAATTTAAAACGCGGAATAGTCAAAAACAACCTCTACCCAAGATTTGGTGTCACATTACTCACGAACCACTAAGAATACACTAAATACAAAGGTCTGAAAGAAATATAAAAGTTGTCTGTCTCGAAACAAGGAGGCAACAGTCTAAAAGAAAACAATGAAAAGAGACGCCGGGCCTGCGGACGCCTGCAAGGCTACCTCAGCTCGTGAATATGAATCGCCTGCTTCCGAACTACTGCTGCTGCTATTCCTCAAAACCTGGACCTGTGAGAAAATGCACAGAAGTGTAGCATCAGCACAACCGACCCCATGTGCTGGTAAGTGTCTAGCCTAACCCCGGCGAAGTAGTGACGAGGCTAGACTGGACACCACATAAACCTGTGCAGTTATAGATATACAGCGGAAATCGAATACAAAGCAATTACCAACATGGGAGGGGAAACATGCTATGGGGAGTTACAATAATAACAATAATCCAGAGTAACAACTAAAGCAACTTAGGTTCACAGTGAACAAGGAATCAATACTCAAATGTAAACACATAGCCTCAATAATTGTTGCGGCNAATACTACCATACTTGCATCATATAGAAGAGTTGAGGAAGAGATTTACAAAAACGGAATTCCGACATGTCCCCAGAATCCAGAATGAGTTCGCCGATGCATTGGCCACTCTATCATCCATGATCCAGCATCCAGATAAGAACTTCATTGATCCCATCCCGGTAAAAATCCAGGATCAACCTGCCTATTGCGCTCATATCGAAGAAGAGGCAGACGGAAAGCCATGGTTCCATGACATTAAGAAATATTTGTCAACAGGAGAGTATCCAGAGCTTGCAAACACTACTCAGAAGCGCACACTGCGGAGGTTATCCAATCACTTCTTTCACAGCGGAGGAATCCTGTATAGGAGGACTCCCGATTTGGGATTAATAAGGTGTGTCGAGGCAAGGGAAGCATCCAGGTTGTTGGAGGAGGTTCACGCAGGGACTTGTGGCGCACACATGAATGGTTTCGTCTTAGCCAAGAAAATACTCCGAGCTGGTTACTTCTGGATGACCATGGAGATAGTGTCACGACCCGGATTTTCCACCATCTGGATCGTGATGGCGCCTAGTCGTGTAGCTAGGCAAGCCAACTTATTTACCTTTCATTAATAAATAAATCTGTTAACAATCTTTAGCATCAAAAAGAAATGTGGAATTTAATAATAACAATGGCGGAAGTCTAATTTATAAGTCTGAATTAAAACGCGGAATAGTCAACAATAGTCTCTACCCAAGATTTGGTGTCACATTACTCACGAACCCCTAAGAATAAACTAAATACAAAGGTCTGAAAGAAATATAATAGCTGTCTGTCTCGAAAACAATGAGGCAACAGTCAAAAGGAAAACATAAAGAAGAGACGCCGGGCCTGCGGACGCCTGCAAGGCTACCTCAGTCTGGTGATATGAAAGCCTGCTCCCGTACTACTGCTGCTGCTGCTCCTCAAAACCTGGACCTGTGCAAAAATGCTCAGAAGTATAGCATCAGCACAACCGACCCCATGTGCTGGTAAGTGTCTAGCCTAACCCCGACGAAGTAGTGACGAGGCTAGACTGGACACCACATAAACCTGTGCAGTTATAAGTATACAGCGGCAATCGAATATATAAAGCAGTCACAAACATGGGAGGGGAAACATGCTATGGGGAGTAACAACAATAACAATAATCCAGAGTAACAAACTAAAGCAACTTAGAGTTTACAGCGAACAAGAATCTAATACCAACAATAAGCACATTTGTATCAATAACTGTTGCGGCGTGCAACCCGACCCTTAATTATCATTTTTGCGGCATGCAACCCGCTCCACAATATCATTGTTGCGGCGTGCAACCCAACCCATTTCATTTATCATGTATCATTGTTGCGCCGCGCAACCCGATCCTCACATATTATTGTTGCGGCGTGCAACCCGATCCTCAATATCATTGTTGCAGCGTGCAACCCGATCCTCAATATCATGGTACAGTCCGACTCCCCAAACAACAGTCACAATCAAGGGGCACAAAATAAGCAAATATTTGACAAACATCCCGGCAAGGGAAAGAATTCAACAAATGCAACCAAACATCCCGGCAAGTGAATAATCAACAACGCTTTCTCTTCCTTACTTTCCTTATCTCTTAATTCACTTTACTATTTTGAGCCAACGCTCCAAAGAACCAAGTCATTTCGTATACTTTCAATATTTGTATCACAATTCGAGCCAATGCTCCCAGGAATCAAGTGATCATATTACCGTTCACATGTTATTCACAACAAATAGAAATCCTCCAATAAACACGGAGTTCACAACCAAGTCACGATAATCACATTATAAAGACTCACGGTCATGCTAGACACCAATGTATAGATACTCGTCACCATGCCTATACATCGTACTCGATCACATAGCAATTAGCAACAAGACTCAACTCCTATTTCCTCAAGCTAAGGTTAAACCAAACACTTACCTCGGTCCCAAGAATAGCTATCAACCTTCAAAGACCGCCTTTCCTCTAAAATCTGACTCCGAAACAGTGATATCTAGGCATGATTAATTCAATAATATCAATAAAGACTCAAGGGCAACATCCCATACCCTAGATATGAATTTTCTAGCATTCTTCCAAAAATACCAAAATTAGACACCGGGCCCACATGGTCCAAACTCGAGGCTCGGACCAAAACCCGATCACCCATAACCCCACGAGTCCAACTACAAAATTTGTTTTATGATTCGACCCCAAATTGAGGTTGAATCACCCAAAATTCTCAAAACCCTAACTCTACCCAAAACCCATAATTTCTACCTTCATTTCATGATTTAGGGCTAGGATTTCAGTAATTAATGAAGGAAATTGAAGAAAACAAGTTAAACAATGCTTACTCAAGAAGCTTTGATGAAGAAGTGCTCTAAAATTCGCCCTAGGACTTTGGAGAAGGAAGAGTTCGTGAAGTGATATGTTTTTCCCGTCACTGGTTCTGTTTTTTTTTACTTAAAAATTAACTGGGCGGATTTGCCCTACGCGATCGCGGATATAGGGATGCGATCGCGAAGGGTTACACAGAATGGGCAACGCGATCGCGTGGGTTGTAATGCGATCGCGTAGGGGAATACTGGGGGGATGTCCAAAACTTGGTGTATGCGACGCAACCCTACTGGTGCGAACGCATTGAAGGAAGTGCTGAGGCAGTGCGATCGCGTGATCAAGTACGCGAACGCGAAAGAGCAAAGAGCCAAAGGAACGCGATCGCGGGCTGAAGATTACGATCGCGTAAGAGGAAATCACTGAGCAAAAATTGCTGAAAAATCTGCTACCATTCTAAGTGCAAAAACACCCCGAACCACCTCCAATTCGCTCCCGAGCCCCCAGGGCTCCTAACCAATCATACACACTAACTCAATAACATCCTACGAACTTACTCGAGTGATAAAATTGCCAAAATAACATCAAAATCATTGAATCAAGCCTCAAACTCATCATTTCTATTTCAAACTTCATAAACTTCCAACTTTAGATAATTAGGTCCGAAACACGTCAAACGACGTCCGATTTCGACCAAACTTCACAGAAAGCGCTTAAACAATATATAAGACTTGTGTCGGGCGTCAGAACTAAAATACGAGCCCGATACTACAGTCTTTTAATAAATTTTCATTTCCATTTTCCTTATAAATTTCAGAAAAACAATTTCACAGAAAAATTCATTTCTCAGGCTCTAGACCTCGGAATTCGACTCCAGGCACATGCCCGAGTCCCATATTTTTCTACGAACCTTCCGGGACCGTCCAATCTCGGGTCCGGGTCCGTTTTCCAAAAATGTTGACCAAAGTCTACTGTAATCATATTAATGTCAAAATTCTTCAAATTTTTTCACAGAATTGACATATTTCAACATAAAAGCTTTCCGGCTATGCGCCCGGACTACGCACGTAAATCGAGGCAAGTAAAAATGAGGTTTTCAAGGCCTCGTAAGCACGGAACGGATGAGGAAACAGGTGATGATCCCTTTGGGTCGTCACATCCTCCACCTCTAAAATAACTGTTCGTCCTCGAACGGACAAAAGAAAGAAGTACCTGAGTCAGGGAATAGATGTGGATAACGGCTCCGCATGTCAGACTCGGACTCCCAGGTCGAGGCCTCAGGGGGCTGACCTCTCCACTGAACACGAACAGAAGGAAAACTCTTCGACCTCAGCTGTCGGACCTGCCGGTCTAGAATAGCTACCGGCTCCTCCTCAAATGACAGATCCTCGTCCAACTGGACCGTGCTGAAGTCTAATACATGGGTAGGATCGCCGTGATATCTCCGAAGCATAGCCACATGAAAAACTGGGTGCACGGCTGATAAGCTAGGTGGTAATGCAAGCCTATAAGCCACCTCTCCTACTCGATCGAGAATCTCGAACGGACCAATGTACCTAGGGCTAAGCTTGCCCTTCTTCCCGAATCTCATCACGCCCTTCATGGGCGACACCCGGAGCAATACTCGCTCTCCAATCATGAAAGCTACCTCTCGGACTTTACGGTCTGCATAAGTCTTCTGCCTAGACTGAGTTGAACGAAGCCTCTCCTGAATAATCTTGGCCTTATCTAAGGCCTCCTAAACTAAGTCTGTACCCAATAACCGAGCCTCTCCCGGCTCGAACCATCCGACTGGAGACCGACATCGCCTACCATACTATGCCTCATATGGAGCCATCTGAATGCTGGACTGGTAGCTGTTGTTGTAGGCGAACTCTGCTAACGGCAAAAACTGGTTCCACGAGCCTCCAAAATCAATGACACAGGCCCGGAGCATATCCTCCAAAATCTGAATAGTCCGCTCGGACTGACCGTCCGTCTGAGGATGGAACGCTGTACTCAACTGAACCTGGGTACCTAACTCTTGCTGAACCGCTCTCCAGAAGCGCGAGGTAAACTGCGTACCCCGATCCGAAATGATAGATACTGGCACACCATGAAGGCGAACAATCTCCCGGATATAAATCTCAGCTAACCTCTCGGATGAATAGGAGACTGCTACTGGAATGAAATGCGCTGACTTTGTCAACCTATCAATAATGACCCAAATAGCATCAAACTTCTTCCGAGTCAACGGAAGTCCAGTAATGAAATCCATGGTAATCCTCTCCCACTTCCACTCGGGAAGCTCAATCCTCTAAGACAAACCGCCGGGCCTCTGATGCTCATACTTGACCTGCTGACAATTCAAGCACCGAGCCACATGCGCAACAATATCCTTCTTCATCCTACGCCACCAATAATGCTGCCGCAAGTCCTGATACATCTTCGCGGCGCCCGGGTGAATAGAGTACCGAGAACTACGGGCCTCCGCTAAGATCGATTCGAGCTAAGATCAACTCTTCAATCCCATCAACATTGGGCACACAAAGTCGACCCTGTAATCTCAAAACACCATCATCATCTAAGGTCACCTTCGTGGCACCTCCACGCTGCACCGTGTCTCTCAGGACACACAAATGGGGATCATCAAATTGCCGATCACGGATACGCTCCAATAGAGAAGAACGAGCGACCGTGCAAGCTAACACTCTGCTGGGCTCAGAAATATCTAATCTCACCAATCGATTGGCCAACGCCTGAATATCTAAAGCAAGCGGTCTCTGGCTGACCGAAATATACGCAAGACTACCCATGCTGGCAGACTTCCTACTTAATGCATCGGCCACCACATTGGCCTTACCCGGGTGATATAAGATAGTAACATCATAATCTTTCAACAACTCTAGCCATCTCCTCTGCCTCACATTCAACTCCTTCTGCTCAAACAGATACTGCAGGCTCTTGTGATCCGTGTACACCTCATACGTCACACCATATAGATAATGCCTCCAAATCTTTAAAGCATGAACAACCGCTGCCAACTCCAGATCATGAACCGGATAATTTTTCTCGTGGATCTTCAATTGTCTCGAAGCATAAGCAATAACCTTGCCATCCTGCATCAATACTGCTCCAAGTCCAATACGGGAAGCATCGCAATAGACCGTGTAAGGCCTTGAACCCATGGGCAAAACCAACACCGGTGCCGTGGTCAGAGCTGTCTTGAGCTTCTGGAAGCTCGCCTCACACTCATCTGACCATCTGAACTGGGCACCCTTCTGGGTCAATCTGGTCATCGGGGCTGCAATAGAAGAAAATCCCTCCACGAACCGACGGTAATAACCTGCTAACCCCAAGAAACTCCGAATCTCGATCGCTGAAGCTGGTCGAGGCCAATTCTTGACTGCCTCAATCTTCTTCGGGTCCACCTGAATACCCTCTGCTGATACAATATGACCCAGAAATGCAACCGAACTCAACCAGAACTAGCACTTCGAAAACTTAGCATATAATTGACTATCTTTCAGAGTCTGAAGAACCACTCTGAGGTGCTACTCATGCTCTTCTTGGTTGCGAGAGTACACCAAGATGTCATCAATGAAGACTATCACGAATAAGTCTAGATATGGCCTGAACACTCGGTTCATCAACTCCATAAACGCTGTTGGGGCATTGGTCAAACCAAATGACATGACTAAAAACTCATAGTGCCCATACCGAGTGCGGAACGCCGTCTTAGGGACATCAAACGCCCTAATCTTCAGCTGATGATAGCCAGATCTCAAGTCTATCTTTGAAAACACCTTTGCTCCCTGAAGCTGGTAAAACAAATCATCAATTCTCGGCAGTGGATACTTGTTCTTTATCGTCACCTTGTTCAACTGTCGGTAATCAATACACATCCGCATCGAACCATCCTTCTTCTTCACAAATAACACCCCTAAGGAGAAACACTAGGCCTGATAAAACCTTTCTCTAGTAATTCCTGCAACTGGTCCTTTAACTCCTTCAACTCTGGCGGGGCCATGCGATACGGCGGAATAGAAATGGGCTGCGTGCCCGGAGCCAGATCAATACAGAAATCAATATCTCTATCGGGCGGCATGCCCGGCAGGTCTGAAGGGAAAACCTCAAGGAACTCTCGAACAATAGAAACAGAGTCAATAGAAGGAACCTCTGTGCTGGAGTCGCGAACATACGCCAGATAAGCTAAACACCCCTTCTCGACCATGCGTCGAGCCTTGACATATGTAATAACACTGCGAGTGGCATGACCCGAAGTCCCTTTCCACTCTAGTCGGGGCAATTCTGGTTGGCGTGACAATCTAAGATAGCATGATACGGGGACAACCAATCCATCCCCAATATAACATCGAAATCCACCATATCTAAAAGCAGTAAATCAACACGGGTCTCAAGACCCTCAAACACAACCACACAGGAACGATGCACCCGGTCAACTACTATAGAGTCACCCACCGGTGTAGATACATAAACAGGAATGTCCAAAGCATAACTAGACATAGCCAGGCAAGGTGCAAAATAAGAGGACACATATGAATATGTAGACCCAGGGTCAAATAGCACTGACGCATCTCTATCGCAAACCAGAATAGTACCTGTAATAACGGCATCTGACGACTCAGCCTCTGGTCTGGCTGGTAAAGCATAAAACCGGGGATCAGCTCCACCTCCCTAAACCATGTCTCTGGGACGATCGGCTGGCGGCTGACCCCTACCTCTGGCGGTCCGGCCTCCACCTCTACGGTCTCGACCTCCACCTCTATGATCCTTACCCCCGCCCCTGGCTGGCTGGGCAGGCTGGGGGTCACCTGGTGCCTGAATCATGGGGCGAGGGCCCTGCTGCTGTGACTGTGTACCCCTCAATCTCGGGCAGGCTCTCTTGATGTGACCATACTCGCCACACTCATAACATCCCTCTGTACGATGAGACTGGCCGTGATGACCCGAGTGACCTCCACGAACACTCTGAAGGGGCGGTGCACTGATGGGCTGCTGATCAGAATGCTGTCCACGAAAACCACGATCGCCTGGAGCACCCTGCGAAGCCTGGAGGGCTGACTGAAAGGGCCTGGAAGACTGACCCCTATCATAAGAATCCCTGCCTCCAGGTGAGGCACCACTGAATCGACCTGAGTGACGGGGTCTCTTGTCTGACCTATGACCACCCCCTTGTGGCAGAACCATCTCGATCCTCCGGGCCACATTGGCCGCCTCCTGAAACATAATGTCACTACCCGCCTCTCTGGCCATCTGAAGACGAATGGGCTGGATCAAACCGTCAATAAATCTCCTCACCCTCTCCCTCTCAGTGGGAAGTATGACGATGGCATGGCGAGCTAGATCGATAAACCTGGTCTCATACTGAGTGACCGTCATAGACCCCTGCTGGAGGCGCTCGAACTGCCTCCGATAAGCATCCCTCTGAGTAACGGGGAGAAACTTCTCCAGGAACAACTCTGAAAACTGATCCCAAGTCAAAGCGGCGACCCTGCTGGTCTGGCAAAACAGTAATCCCTCCACCAAGTCTTGGCGGATCCAGATAGACGAAAAGCCGCAAAATCAACTCCATTGGACTCCACAATGCCTATGTTTCGAAGAACCTCGTGGCAGCTATATAAGAAATCCTGGGGGTCCTCAAAAGAAGCTCTGCTGAATGTAGCAGTGAAAAGCTTGGTGAACCTGTCCAGCCTCCATAAAGCATCAGCAGACATAGCCGCTCCATCACCGGCCTTTGCAACTACTCTCGGCTGAACTGCCACAGCTGGCTGAGCCGGTGGAATCTGAGTCTGGGGAGCTACCTGCTCCGGAGTACGTGCAGCAGGAGTCTATGCTCCTCCTCCAGCCTGGGAAGTGGCTGGTGCTGCAGGAAGCAATCCTGCTCGGGTGACATTCTCCATGAGGCCAACCAATCGGACCAAGGCGTCCTGAAGAACTGGGGTAGCAATAAACCCCTCTGGGACCTGAGCTGGGCCCACCGGAACTGTCTGAGCTGGGCCGGAACCTCCTCGTCAAGGCCAACCTGAGGGTCCGCCACTGGTGTTGCTGCTGGTGGCTGGGCCATGTCCCTACCACGGCCCCTAGCACGGCCACGTCCTCTGCCCCTAGCGAGAGCTGCCTGGGGCTCGGACTGCAGATCAGAGGATGAGAAAGCGCATGTTCTCGCCATCTGCGAAAGAACAGAGTGGAAATTCAATCAGCATTTAAGAAACCAAATCGCACGACAAGAAAGAACAAATGAGAGATTTTTCCTAACTCAATAGACTCTGGGGAACAAGTACAGACGTCTCCGTACCTACCCCTCAGACTCTACTATGTTTGTTCGTGAGTTGTGAGACCTATGTAACCTAGTGCTCTGATACCAACTTGTCACGACCCGGATTTCCCACCATCAGAGTCGTGATGGCGCCTACTCGTGGTAGCTAGGCAAGCCAACTTAATTACCTTTCCATCACTAGCAATTATCTTTAACAGTTTATAACATCAATATAGAACATAAAGTCTAATAAGAACAATAGCGGAAGTCTGTCTTAAAATGATGAATTTAAAACGCGGAATAGTCAAAAACAACCTCTACCCAAGATTTGGTGTCACATTACTCACGAACCACTAAGAATAAACTAAATACAAAGGTCTGAAAGAAATATAACAGTTGTCTGTCTCGAAACAAGGAGGCAATAGTCTAAAAGAAAATAATGAAAAGAGACGCCGGGCCTGCGGACGCCTGCAAGGCTACCTCAGTCTCGTGAATATGAATCGCCTGCTTCCGAACTACTGCTGCTGCTGTTCTTCAAAATCTGGACCTGTGCAAAAAATGCACAAGAAGTGTAGCAATCAGCACAACCGACCCCATGTGCTGGTAAGTGTCTAGCCTAACCCCGGCGAAGTAGTTACGAGGCTAGACTGACACCACATAAACCTGTGCAGTTATAGATATACAGCGGAAATCGAATACAAAGCAATTACCAACATGGGAGGGGAAACATGCTATGGGGAGTTACAATAATAACAATAATCCAGAGTAACAACTAAAGCAACTTAGTTCACAGTGAACAAGGAATCAATACTCAATAGTAACACATAGCCTCAATAATTGTTGCGGCGTGCAACCCGTCCATATTACCATGTTTGCGGTGTGCAACCCGCTCCACAATATCTATGTTGCGCGTGCAACCCGACCATATCACTTTCATATATCAATTTTTGCGGCGCGCAACCCGATCCTCATATATTATTGTTGCGGCGCGCAACCCGATCCTCAACATCATTGTTGCGGCGCGCAACCCGTCCTCAAATCATTTAACAGTCTGACTTCCCAAACAACAGTCACAATTAAGGGGCATAAAAAAGCAAATATTTGACAACATCCCGGCAAGGGAAAGAATCCAACAAGTTCAACCAAACGTCCCGACAAGGAATAATCAACAACGCTTTCTCTTCTTACTTTCTCTTATCTTATAATTCATTTTACTATTTTGAGCCAACGCTCCAAAGAATCAAGTCATTTCGTATCTTTCAATATCGTATCACAATTCGAGCCAATGCTCCAGGAATCAAATGATCCTATTACGCGTTCACATGTTATTCACAACAATATAGAATCCTCCAATAAACACGGAGTTCACAACCAAATCATGATTTCACATTATAAGGACTCAACGGTCATGCTAGACACCAATGTATAGATACTCGTACACATGCCTATACATCGTACTCGTATCACATAGCAATTAGCAACAAGACTCAACTCCTATTCCCTCAAGCTAGGGTTAAACCAAACACTTACCTCAAAGCCTTGAAATCCACTTAATCCTCAACTATCGATTTACCTCGTGATTCCACCTCCAATACAGTGATATCTAGGCATAATTAATTCAACAATATCAATAAAGACTCAATGGCAACTTCTCATAGCCTAGATATGAATTTTCTAGCATTATTCCAAAAATACCAAAATTAGACACCGGGCCCACATGGTCCAAACTCTAGGCTCGGACCAAAACCCGATCACCCATAACCCCACGAGTGCAAATATATAATTTGTTTTAAGATTCGACCCCAAATTGAGGTTGAATCACCCAAAATTCTCAAAACCCTAACTCTACCCAAAACCCATAATTTCTACCTTGATTTCATGTTTTTAGGGCTAGGAATTCACTAATTAATGAAGGAAATTGAAGGAAACAAGTTGAACAATGCTTAACCAAGAAGTTTTGATGAAAGGGAGCTTCAATGGACGGCTAAGTGCTTGGAGAAGAAAGGGTTTCGTGTGTTTTTATGAAAAATCCCGTGCTACTGTTCTTTTTTTAGCTTAAAAATTTGCTGGGCAAAATTGCCCTACGCGATCGCGGAAATAGGGATGCGATCGCGAAGGGTACCACTGACTGGTCATCGCGATCGCGTGGAGGGTTACGTGATCGCGTAGAAGAACTACTGGGGGTCCAAGGATTTGGCTTACGCGATCGCGTGGTTCAAGACGCGATCGCGAAGGAAGACGACTCAGTGCTATGCGATCGCATAGGGAAGAGCGCGATCGCGAAGAAGGAAATCCCTGTGTAAAAATTGCAGAAAATCTGATATCATCCTAAGTCCAAAACCACCCCGAACACCTCCGAAAACACACCCGAGCCCTCGGGGCTCCTAACCAGTCGCACACCCTAACTCAATAACATCTTACGAACTTACTCGAGCGATCAAATCGCCAAAATAACCTCAAAATCATTGGATCAAGCCTCAAAATCATCATTTTCCTTTCAAACTTCATAAACTTCAAACTTTAGATATTTAGGTCCGAAACACGTCAAACGACGTCCGATTTCGACCAAACTTTACAGAAAGCGCTTAACACATATTTAAGACTTGTACCGGGCGTCGGAACCAAAATACGAGCCCGATACCACAGTCTTTTAATAAATTTTCATTTCCATTTTCCTTAATAATTTCAGAAAAACAATTTCACAGAAAAATTCATTTCTCGGGCTCTAGACCTTGGAATTCGACTCCGAGCACATGCCCAAGTCCCATATTTTTCTACGGACCTTCCGGGACCGTCCAATCTCGAGTCCGGGTCCGTTTACCAAAAATGTTGACCGAAGTCAACCTTAAACATTTTAATATCAAAATTCTTTAAATTTTTCACAGAATTCACATATTTCAACATAAAAGCTTTTTTCGGCTACGCGCCCGGACTGCGCACGCAAATCGAGGCAAGTAAAAATGAGGTTTTCAAGGCCTCAGAAGCATAGAATGAATGAGGAAACAGGTGATGACCCTTTGGGTCGTCACAGGAAGTAACCGTTCTTCAAACGAGAGCAACCTTCGCTCCGGTTTCCACTCATATCATTTATGCCTTGCTGTTATTTCAAACGTAACCGATTCTCATCAATTGCCCGCCTTTACTCTACGATCGTTCAGATACCTGCCCTGCGATACATCCGTTACAATTCACATTCATAACTCCATAAACCCATCCGATACTGTCTTACCCAAAAGAACCAAAACATACGGTCATTCCTATAACAATTCCATCGGTTTCATTCACCGTTGGGTCCAAAACTACACACGGCCTGATTTCTATAAAACCAGGGATATGTAGGCAGCTCAAAGACTAGGGTGCGGCCTATATTTTTCAAAACACCGCATTCGGTCAAAATCGGTCATCATTTCTTCACCCGATAACTCTCTCATCCTTCCCGGTTAAAGAGGGGCGGCTGTTGATACCCAATTTTTCCCTCATATATTTTAAAATATGCGTACATATTTTCAAGATAGGGCACATGCATTTACAAACATGCACAAGTATTTTTATAATTTTTCTATAATTTTAAAGGCTTTAAATCAATTTATTTCTGTATTTTTATTATACAAATATCCAATAATTATCCGTCAGATCATTTTTACGATGATTTAATCATCTAAATTTATCATTTATGCCCATATAACGCTTAAATATTTTAATTGCATTTTTTATAATTACATTTGCATTTTTAATGCTAGAATTGCACATATTGCAATAATAGCCCATATATATGCATTATTATATTATCTATACAGAAAATGACTTTCTATATTTTTATAATGTTAAAAATAATTATTTTTAACATTTTCATATATAAGTGGTATTTTATCATTTGCTAATTATTTTACTAGTTTAATTGGGTATTTAAAACATAGCCCCTTTTTAATTAATTTTTCGGACCTAGCCCACTATCCATTACCCCCAGCCCAAATAACCTAACCCGATTACCCTTACCCAATTAGCTACCCGACCCAGAACCCCTTTAATCGTGACCGTTGATCTATGAGATCAACGGTCCATATCCTTTCCCCTTATTTTAATTACACCCAAACCCCTAACCCTAATTCATTCACCCAAACCCGCCGCCTATGTATTCTCTCATCTCCTCTCCTCACCCCTCTCAAACCCTAGCGCCGTAACCCTAATTCCCCCTTCAGTTCCAACCAGATATGGAATCAACCTTGGATTCCCTTACCTTATTGGTCTCTCTTCACCACTGGCTACTCGTCTATGACCCTATTTAGTTGCTTGCCTAACATTGCAAGCAAATCTTGCCAAAATTGAACTAAATCGATTCAACTCTCTGATTTCTGTGGCTATTCCATCTATATTCATCTCCGAGTCTTTGTGAGTAACGAACATGTTTATATTTTCTTTGATTCTTACTTACCCCAAATTAGGGTTTCAAATCCTCTTTGATTCGAACCAAATCTGGTTCAGACTCTGTCTTTTAAAACATTTTCTTCGTCTATATTTGCTATATTATTTATGGATCTGTTGATTTTTTTTACCGATTCTGTGATTTACTTGAATCTAGGGTTTCAAACCTTTTCTTTTACTTGAATTAAAACTGATTCGACTATGAGTTTCCTTTAATAAACCCCTGTATATGTTTATTTGGTACGAATCTATATTATTCTCTTTTACTCTAGCTGATTTGAGTGTCTTACTTTAAAATTAGGGTTTCAGATCTTTCTCTAATCTGATTCTTTATTGCTTTTTGAATAAATCTCCTTTCTATGTTCATTGTACACAGTATATGATTATTTTGCCCTTGTTTCTCTGCCGATTTTGTGGTTTACCTAAAACTAGGGTTTGAGACTTTTACTCTTTCCTTTTTCGTATAGTACTGATACTTTCCTTACCTTGTTCCTTTATTCTGAGTAGTAATTTCATGATTACTCGTTAATTGACTGAACTCTGTACTAACTGTCCCCAAACTAGACTTCAAATTGATCATGGTATTATTTATTTACCTTATTTTGATCTAGTACTTGACTACTGATTGATTCCATATAATGCTTACCCTAAATTAACTGGTACTAGCCTGATTTTATGCTATTATGTCCTGTTAATTGATCGAAGCCGACTCTAATTGATTGTGAAGTTATTCTCATGCCTTATTTGTGTAGGACTGATTCATTACCTTATTTGTCTACCTCATTTAGCATTATTTAAACCCTTCCCCTTTCCCCTTTAACAACTCTCAGACCCTCCTATTCTCACTACTAAACTTAAGCTCTCTCTCTAGCTCTTGTTCTGATTTCTGCACTAAGTGGCTATTGTTTGGCCGGCTAAAAGCCAAGGCCAAATTATTGTGGAACTCAACTGTTACTGCATCTTTAATTTCTTTCTTCTCAACTGGTATGCCCTAACCTTTGCAATTACCTTTCTCTATGCATTGTTTGATTAACCTGTTTCAATTCCTAGCATGATTTTGTCCTCTATATGGTAATTTGATAATACTGTTAACTTAAGGCTAAAGCATTTAGAATAACAGGAATCTTCTCTGAAGCTAGTTTAAGGTTTGATTTGTTTGTCAGCTTTATACCTGTCCTGAACTATGAGTATGTAATCAAGTATGTGTGTGCTTAATTCATATGTCTTGTCTGTTCAATTCAAACGCTTCTGCCTAATTGCTTCTGTGACTAAACCATGACTGTTTCAAATTCTAGTATAAGAATTCATCTTAATCAGACTTCACCATGTTTGAACTGTATGTTGAACCCCGTTTGTTTCTTGGAGCAGTTCTGCCTGCAACTCTGTATTTTGAACTTTTTCTCTTCTGAAAATTGAACTATTTCAAAAACTTGCCCCTTACATTATGCATTAGTTTTCCAAACTCCTACTCTTAGTCATTTAGGTTCTCACCACCCCCAGTGTGAGCACTGCCTAGGGTACCTGAGACTCCTTTGAACTCTGACACATTGGGGGCTGGTTTTCCAATCTTTTATGAACTCTGTACTGGATGTGTAGTTCTGGTGTGAGCATTGTCCGGGGTCCCTGAGGCTTTTTGGGAACTTTGACACACTGGAAGCCTGGTTTCAATGTGCTATGAATGGATCACTGCTATGCTTTAGAGTTGTTGTGCTTGAAGGCCTGGTTCTCAGGTTTAGGTTGGGCCTATGAAGGCTCCCTATAGTGTAACCATTACTATTATGTAATTCATTCATTTTGGGCTGTAATAATCTCTGTAATAACTGATTTGGGGTTAATTAGTAAAAGCTGGGGGGGTCTATTCTCATTTCTTTGTTGAAATTGGGTAGAAATCCAGGCTATAGGACTTAACTATGCTGATTGAATTATGTGGATACTGTACTGTGTTTAGAGATCCTGCCTATAGTATTTTTTATGATCATCTGCATGCTAGAAATCCTGCTTATAGGACTTCACATTTGATTCTGCATTAGAAATCCTGTTCATAGGATCTATACATATTTCCAACTCAATGTGCATTAGTGACCATGCCTATAGGATCTTGTTTGTTGGAGCCAATTATACTTCCTGGCAATCTGTTAATATCTGTCTAAGTATGATTAATAGATATCATGCCTATAGGAATAAAAATCGGTTCCAAACCTAGAAATCATGCCTATAGGATTTTAAAACTAATAGATATCATGCCTATAGGGTGAAATCAGTTCTGAAACTTAGAAATCCTGCCTATAAGGGTTTAAATCAAATTAACAATTTGAAAGCATGCCTATAGGATCTAAAAGAAGTAAAACTGTCTTTTGAGTTAAAATCAGTGCTACACTTAGAAATCGTGCCTATAGGTCTGTCATTGACAAACTCGTAGAAATCATGCCTATAGGATCCTGTTAGTCTATTCTAAATTCAAGCTCTCTTGTAAAACACTTAGGCAACAGATTCGTAGAACTTGTTAATGACTCTGGGTTTAAAAATATGACGCATTTCCGCCTGAGGTGCCCAGATCCATGCCGAATAAAATCAGTAGGCAAACAAATAGGTCTTAATGCTCGCCTTAACAAATTTGTTTCTGAATCCTATTTTCTCACATAGATATCCTGCCTATAGGATCTTAAATTAATAAGTTTGCTGGTTCAAATGCGTGCTTTTGTTGCTTATGTGTGGAGGTTAATGTGAGCCTATACTTGCTCTTTACTTGAAAGTCCTATTTGCTTTTTGTGTGTCGCTTAGATTTCACATTTTTAAGAAACATAGAGTGGTCTTGAACCATCCCACATAAAGGTCCTAATGCCTCCAGGACTACAGGTAAGGGACGAGTAGTGCATGCATAGGGTACTGTTTAGAATCAATTAGTGCGCTTAAGTAACAACTTGAAGATAGTAATTGGGTAGTAAAGGAAATGATAGCCCATGCGCTAATGCTATGAATAAAACCCCGACTTGAGGGAGTTGCAAAGCATTGCATGGAATGATCCTATAGGCTAAAAAACTTAGGACCAACCCTATACTCTTATTTGAAATAAACTGAATATTGTATTTGTCCAAATTGTCTTCGTTCCCTTCTAAGACTAATTCGCTTAATTTAAGTTCGGTCGGGAGCCACTGTTGTGGACCTTGAGGGGTGCCTAACACCTTCCTCTTAAGGTAATTTCGAGCCCTTACCCTATTTCTGGTGATGTAGACTGGTTATATGAGTTAATTGCTCTAGGTGCCCTAACGCACCTTAATCCATTAGGTGGCGACTCTTGCAAATCCAATTCCCTACCCTCATGGAAAGGAGTTGTCCCAGAAATGTCGAAACTCGATTTCGCGAAAAAAAGGGGGTGCGACAATAACGACAGGGAGTGGTGTATCCTGTGTTTAGGCTCAATCAACTAGGGAGTGGTGTACCCTGCGTTTAAGTTAAATAAACTAGGGAGTGGTGTACGCTATGTTGGAAAACACAACTAGGGATTGGTTTACCCTATACTGGTAAGGAGACTAGGGAGTGGTGTACCCTATGTCTAAAATATCATCATCTAGAAAATTGTGTACCTTACGTTGGAAAATGCAGCTAGGGATTGGTGTACCCTATACTGGTAAGGAGACTAAGTAGTGGTGTGCCCTATGTCTAAGACTGATTGATCTTGTCCAAGTTACACCTCTATTTGAGGTTATGAAACGGCCGATGCAATAGTGATACCCAACAAAGAGTCGGGGTCGAATTCCACAGGGAGCTATACGTGGGATTTAGGAGTATAGATTGCAATGTATGAGTATGAACTATCTCTATTTGCACTTCCACAAATTGGTTTTTGTTGTATGTCTATTTTAATCTTAGATTGCAAGATTAAGAATTGTAACTACGAAATTGTTTTTGTTGTTGTTTTAATGATATAAAAGGCTTAGGGCTATGACCTTCACCTAGGTATTTGCCTAAAGGGTTGTAAACATTAAAGCTTGTTTTATTGGCCGGGGAGTATTATAGCTATCAACACTCGAGTACCCACTCAATACCTCTCGGTAAGAGAGTAGTTTTGCCCAACTTGGCTTTCTCAAGTCCAAATGTGTATTGAACAAAATATTTGATACAAAGCTCAAGTCGGGTTTTACTATCTCTAGGTTCAACCCTTTAATTGGGACTATCAATCTCTTAAATTACCCAATTTCTTATTAGCCAAATTTTCCTAGACTAAGTCTCATATTAGAACTATTTGTGCTTAGAAGTTCAACTCAATGCCTTGTTGATAATTCATAAGTGTTGTGGATAATTGTTGGTCCCAATTGATGCGTGATTGATGCATCTTTGATTAGCTGGAATAGCTCTTAACTTGTGGAGGTGGGAATTACCTTATTTGCTTGAGGACAAGCAAAAGATTAAGTTTGGGGGAGTTGATAAGTGGGGATTTTGACTACTTATTAGCACCTTTTAGCTTTCGTTTTAGTCCAAAAGCGTTTAATTGTGTTCCTGAAAACTGATGAAATATGCTTAATTGCAGGAATATTGGGAAATGAGCCTCCAAGATGAAATCCAACTCAAGAAGGAGTGATCTGAACTCAAGGACAAAAACAGACATAGAAGCTTAAAGTGCGGACCGCAGAATATCATCTGCGACAAGCAATAAATCAAACACCCATTAGGATTGCACTCTAGGGTTGGGTCACAACCCTAGTGAAAATCTAGCTACTCATGCTTAAGATAGAAGAAGTAGAAGAAGAAATAATAATTAAACCCATATTGATAATTAAAATTATGACATCTATATTCAAAAATATCAAAATACCAAAAACTACTAAAGTGGGTAAAGAAAAATGTCTAGTGTGGCTGCTGATGTCAAAGCTTGACCTAAAAAAGTGAAACTCTTCTATTTATACAGGGTTGGAATTTTCGGAAAAAAATGCCCTTTCGGAGGTTTTGCGGCCGCACAATTCCATGTGCGGTCCGCACAATTCCATGTGCGGTCCGCACTTTGCTTCAGCCTGATAGGATTGGAATCTTGCGGCCGCATAATTCTGAACCACGACCGCACCTCTTTCTTTCTGTGGTCCGCACATTTCTGAGTGCGGCCACACATGGCTCTTTTGCGGACTGCACAATTGTTACTGTGGCCGCATAATAATTGTGCGGTCTGCATTTCTTTTGAACTTGAGATGTAGGTCCTCTGAACTTTTGCTCTTGCCCAGCTTCTGCAGCCTCACATTTATTCATCACGGAAGATCTCTCTTTCATGTAGGTCATTGTGGATCCCAAACTCCTCCTCCTCTTCTCTCCGTTAGCATATCTCATTTAAGAATGTAGCACTCAATTCAAAGATTTATGAAAGGCTCGCTCATCTTCTCTTAAAAGAATGTCGCAAGCACGACTCTAAGTACCATAGGCTTGTCCCTCATGTAGATCACCACTAATGTAAGTTCACTTGGCTTGAAATCACGTAGGGCCGTTTCAAAATGCAATGAAGGCTTTTGGACTAAGGTTGGACATGTTGTAATAGAACAAGTTCATCTTTCCATAAGCATTCCATTTTCTCTTATTGGCTCATGTTTTGCCAACTCTTTGAGGCATTTTCTTTTTCTTAGGGGAACTAGAGAGACTTAACATCACTCTTTCTTGGTCATGATATTCATTTTCTCCTTCTTTGTTTTCTCCATGCTCTGCATCGTTACTCTTCTTTGAATCCCTTCAACACTTCAACTTATTCACTTTCTTTTTGCATTTTTTCTTTTTGTTCTTTCTTTCTTTTTCTTGCCTTACCTTTTCTCCATTTATTTTCTCTTTTTGTGCCTTGATACCTTTTTCAAACTCCTCGTCTCTCTCCCAAACTTATGTTTCTAGACAATTGTTTCTCAAGAGTGTTAAGGAATGCTCGGGGTGCCAAGAGAAGGTCACAACAAAATGGGTAAAGGCTTGTAAAATGGTTATCACATGAAAAAAAAAGTTTTAGGCTCAATTGGGTTGACTAGGAATAACAACATTGGTGGGCCATGGAAAATTTCAAGCGGGTCAAGGAGAGCCTACAATCACTTCTCAAGCCAAGCAAAACTTAATATTTCGCCTCAAAACACATTCGGGGCAAGTTCTAGACCATTAGCACGGGTACTTGGACTTGCAACAAAAACATCTCACCTCTCAAACAACTGGATTGTTAAAGAGGATAGAGTCGAGGGCCAACAATGACCATATTCAAGATTGAAAATCACTATGGTTCGACTAAACCACTCGATGATTGCTTAAGTCAACACAAGAGTCAGAAGGTCACTAACTAGAGCTATTTCTTTTCAAAAACTTGTTGTTAATCATAAGCAGGTAGTTAACTGTGTTGGTACCAAGTGAAGCATGTTTAACTCTTTTAGTTTGAGTCAATTAGATCTTTTTATTCATTATTACTACTATTTTTACCTAAACACCAAAAACGGACTAAATCTCTTAAGAAGGTTGTCACGCCATCCATCGTTGAGAAGAGTCACCCGGTTCACACGAAAACTACCTTTGGAAAGAACCGTGGCATTAAGAAAATCAAAGGCTTATTGTCCACTCAAACATAAAAAGAAGCTACTAGATTAAAAAGAAGCTATTCGATTAAACAAGAAGCTAATGAATTAAACATTGACTAATAAGAAAACAAAATAAAGAAGCTACAAAGCAAGCTATTGAAAGCATAATGAATATACATAATGAGAGAGGAAAAGAGAAAATATATACATCAATAGAGAGAGAGAGAGGACAATATATACATGATAAAAAGAAAGAGGAAAAATATTATCAGTTATTACAAACCAAATGTCAAATCGTCCAAATATCAAATAAATTCCACCGCCCCCCCCCCCCCCCCCCCGAATAAAAGAAAGCATTGTCCCTAATGCTTAACAAAATAAGAATAAAGTGGAGTAAGAGTGAAGAGGACTCTCTATGTGGCCGTGACCATAGCAGCATCACCGCCCTCAGTCTCTTCTAACCCGATCTCATCATCCTCGGTTCTAGGAGTAACTGGGTACGTGAACATCTGGCGCACCACCTCAGTAGTGTCGGCAGCCAAGTCTGGCTCCTCAGACTAGCCAGCCGGTGCCATTGGTGCTAATGGTGCTGCTGGATCTACTGGTGCTACTGGATCTGTCTCCATCATCATATCAAATGGAAGGTCTCCAGTAACTACTATCTTGGTGACCTCTCTCCTCAGTCTGTCTATTGATTTCTTGGATGCCTGGGATTTTTTCATCTTCTTTACCTGCTTCCCAAGCTCATTAATCACCGCTCCATGTGCTATCAGGGTGTTCATGATGGTCTCCGGGTTCTCCAAAATCTTCTTCAATGTATCCTCCATTGTCGGAGGAATCTGGGGTGCCGGGGTGGATGATTGTACTACAACAACACTAGATATGATGGACGGCTTTCCAGTAGCTATCTGCACCTAGTTGTTGAGGCTCGCTAGTGTCTGGGAGACTCACAACGGAGATAATGGATGAGTGGGCATAGGCACCGGCCTCAAATTCGAGGTGGAGGGAACTGATACTGAAGGCTCAGAAGAAGGAGGTGGAGGCATGGCAGCTGCACTGGTAGAGGGCACTGCTGAAGTGGAAGGCAAGTCTGCTGACTCTTCAGCTACCACGGAAGGCTCATCAGACTGGCCTACGGTAGTAGTCGGCTGACCCTTTTTCTTCGGGTTCCTCGGGTCCATCAAAGAATACCAAGAGAAAGGCTTCTTTACCCAAACCTTGGTGTCAAAGTCCCTCGGCTCCACCCCCACATCCGTAAGGTACTCCATGATAGTGTTGGGATACGGGTATGAGGTGTTATATTGCCTGGAAACTAGCGACATGTTGGCCGACATCACGGCACCCACATTGATTTGGTACCCGGCCATAATAGAGGCGACCAGCACTGCCCGCTAAATAGGGAGACTCGTTTCATTCTGACACGGATCTAGTCTGTTGTATACGAAAGTTTTCCACCCCTTCACCTCGAAGTTCAGGGTGTTACCGTGAATAAGAACCCCTGTTGTGATCCATGGTGGTGGTGGCCCCGAAGCTGCAAGCATCTAAGCTAGCCATGGTTGAGCTGCATCTCCCATGGCCAACTTTTCCAAGTACTGCACCGGCTCAACATCTTCCAACCCTAACTAGGTGTTCAAGGTGTTCTGGTCAAACCTCACCTTCAAGTTCCTCACTTTTGTCACTTTGGTCCCTTTCTTTATGTGCGCCACATTGGCATAGAATTCCCGGACCAGGTACTCCTTGGCATCAACCACACTTTGAGTAAACCACGTCCACCTCTTTCGCTCTCGGAACTGTCTTTGAGAAGTAAGGGTTGTGACAAGATATGTGATCAACTATTATTCTGGGTAACACCGTGCTAAGTTCACTCTTAACTTCTATTAACTCTTTCGATTTCAACAGATGATTACGACATCTTAAAGACTCAAATTCTTCTTCCGAATGAATGAGAGTTCCGTTAACCAACCCAACATAATGACAGGTTCTATGAACATATGCAAAAATACATTGAATGAATGATCTCACGAAGAATGTGTCTCGATTATTCTTCCAAAATGGATCAATTGATAACTCTCCTAGGTCTTTCGATTACCTATGAGAGGAGTAAAATCCACCCAAACAAGATAACACAATGCGAATTGCAAACACTTCTCTTTCGATTAAAGTAAAACTACAATTAGCCTTGCCATTCAATTAATAACTCATTCAACAAATTCAGGCAACTAATAGAAAGCAAACCCCAAAACAATAGTCAAATCACAATATCTGTCAATAACCTTAAGAAAGATTACTCCATAGTGAAGAAGTTGTTTATCACAAAAGTAGTAGAAGACAAAGAAGACATTACAATTCCCAAAGTCAAACAAACTTCCGTGTTGAATGAATTGGATGAAGTATTTAGAGTCTCCGTTGTTTCCTTTCCTTCTTCTCTACAAAAATTTTCTCCAAAATCCAAGATGCCTTGTTTTGGGACGAGCTAGGCTATATATAGGACAAAAAGGGCCGCCTCCAAATTTAAAAAAATAGGCCTGGGTCAAATTCCCGGAAGCGGACATGCGTGGCCGCGCACCTTTGGCAGAATTTTGTGTCACTTGCGCGCTTAAGTGCGTGCTGGGGGTCTCTCGTGCACGGTCGTGCACCTGGTTTTCCTCCTGCTCAACTATTTTCCTCCCACTAAGTGCACTATTCGTCTATTCATGCCCTCTGCATCACCTGCACTAAAAGACAACATATTAGACCCAAACCTAACCAAATCTCTATCGAATCAGCCAAAACAAAGACACAAAGTGGGCATAAATAAAAAGTAACTTTAAGCTCATCATGCACCCTATGTCCAAAATATCATCAACTAGGGAATGATGTACCCTACGTTGGAAGATGGAGCTAGGGATTGGTGTACCTATACTATCATGATTTTAAATTTTTGATTTTCTTCTATTTTTTTGTAAAAAAAAAACTTCTTTTGTTTATTATATTTTTTTGGAGAATTAGTAAAATGCGGGAAAGAATTTTGAGAAGACTTTTGAGAGTTTTTGTTGTTGCAGAACTATTTTCAATTTCTGCACGATTATCTTTTGGTTGCACCTGCTTCTTACGAGGTTGTTTTGGATTGCATTTGTTTCCTTTTTTTCCAACAAAGAATAATTGTTAGTTCAAACAGTGGTTAGTTTTGCGGCATTGAGTGTTTCAGTCACTTGATCTTGGTCCATCGTCTTTTGATGATGATTTTAAACTGCCACTGGTTGTCTCCTGAATAACACTTGCATTTTTGGCCCCGAAGAATCTATGGCTTTTCAAACTTTTACATGACAGTTGGTCGCATGGGACTTAACCTTTTCAACTTTATTTTGCCTTTGTGGTATTTCATCTTTGACTCCTTTTTTTTCCAGAGCATTGGGGAACATTTGGCTTTTCGACCTTTGCCATGACTGTTAGTCACATGAGACTTAACCTTTTCAACTTCATTTTGCCTTTGCGGGCACTTTAATTTGATTTCCTTCTTTTGAAATTTTCAATTTCAAAGCATCGACACAATTGTGGCTAGTCGGGGTCGACTTGATGTTCTCGCCGAGGTTGTGCGCCTTTTGAATATGTCAATTCGCTTCAAACGAGAACCTTGTAAATAAGTCTTGCCGTATCTTCTTTGCCTTTTTTTTAACAAAGTTAGACCGAAAGGGATTCAAAGAAAAACAAGCAATGGAATAAGAATGAGTTTAAACAAGAGGTGTCCCTTTCGGGGAAAGAAAAGAAGGACTTATCTGGGAGTACATGCAGACTTAAATGAACATGACATGCCTTTTGGATGCCTGATCTATGTAAACCGTCTGACCTTCAGAAGCTCGTCACAACTTTCGCCTAAAAACCGAGAAACTCTGCCTAGGACTGTGTTGATGCCATGGATGTGAGGATCTTTTTTTTTATCAGTAGTGCCCTTTGCTGTTTTTCACCAGCCGACTCTCTCATTTCTCTTCTCACCATCGCTTTATAGTGCCCTTTACGGGTTTTCACTAACAAGACTCTCTTATTTTTATTTCTCTCATTTCTTGACGGCTCCAGGTCCAAATATCCGGGACCTCTGATTCTTGATCATTCTCGCTGATTGGTCGGAAGGACTTGAAGGGATTTGGGTAAAAAGAATTGGATTGAACTACAACTTTGGAACCTTCCAGACGAAATCATCGCCAAAACGTCATAACTGCTGCCCCAGTTTTTACTTTTGGGAGAATAAGGATTTTTGCTTGGTGTGACCGAACCCCAGAGTAAGGCTGCCTACGTATCCTTTCAGAATAAGGTCGAACGTAGTTCAATTAACATGAACTTGTTTTGATTTTTGTTTTGTTTTTCTTCTGTTTTATTTTCTTTTGCTTCTTTTCTTTTTTCTTTATTTTCTTGTTTTTCTTCTTCTTCTTTTCTTTTTTTTTTTCATTTTTTTTTCAATAACACCTTCAAGTTCCAAAGAGGGTAATCAAAGAAAGGTAACCGGCTCAAAAGGGTTGGCAAAAATGGTTAATGGTATTTGGATAGCGAGAATGAAAGCATTCGTAATCCCAATCAAAAAACATTAATGTTGCATAGAGGGTCAAACATAGTACCTTTGACTGCATCCGCATTGACATTTATCTCGGTGACATTTCCTTCGATTTCTCCCAAATACAATGCTCTCTGTGGTAAAACTCTGATTACAATGTGGTCCTTTCTAATTTGGAGCAAATTTTCCTTTAGCTTCTTCATGCTGCAGCAGAATACATCTCAGAACAAGTTGCCCCACTTCAAGTTTCCTTGGTCGCACTTTCTCGTTGTAGGCATGGGCCATTCTTTGTTGGTACAACTGCTCGTGGCAAACTATAGCCAATCGCTTTTCGTCAACCAAAGTCAATTGCTTTAATCGGGTCTTTACCCAATCTTCATCCTTGAACTCGGTTTCAACAATGATACGAAGAGAGGAAATCTCAAATTCTACTGGTATAAGGCTTCAGTGCCATAAACCAATCATGTAAGGGCAGTTTCATTTGGACTTGGTTTTGGCTTGTTGTTCCAGTTCTCTGTTTATTTTCTTACTAGCCTTATCTTCGACACATTCTACTTCTTGATTCATTATTTCAAGGTCTGACAGCGTTTTAGGATCTGGGCATGAAGTCCGCAAGCATGTCATATATTAAAATATGCATTAAACGGAACTAGAAAGAAAGTAAGAAAAGTGACAAGAGTAAGAAAAGAGACATTCATGCACGATGAAATATTGATTTCATTTATTTGATTTTTGTTGTTGTTGTTGTTGTTTTATTTTTTTGAAAAAGATAGAAGGGTTTACATCAGAAAGTAAGACAATAAAATAAATATTCGGGTTACACCCTAAAATAACCCGTAATGCAGAAAAGACAGCAAGACCAGCTACCAAGACTCCCATCCGATAGAGAACCTTTCAAGTTTGGCGACTGTTTTTAGGATTTTCTTTCGTCGCGGCAATGGCTACAATGACTTTCAGTGCAGGATCAAATTCCTCATTATCACAGATCATTCCAACGACGGGCCCATTATTATGAGTAGGCAGAGGATTGTTCGTCACACTAGGGGCCTCTTCTTCCCTAAGAACTATTGACTTAACCTCAATGAGGTGCTCCACTGCTCTTTTGAGAGTCCAACCATCCTCAGTATCATGTCTCACTACTCCAGAGTGGTATTCACATCTACCATCAGCTCAGTGCGAGGGGGATTCGGGGTTCATCCGGTTCGAGGCCACTGGCCGCAGCAGACATAGCCTGATTAGCTTTTGGAAAAAACTTAAATATGATTCACAAATAGGGGTGAACTGATTTCGTCCCTGAGGTTCTCTTGGATGAGGATTGTATTGGGGCACATTCTGTTGTGGACGGGGATTATATGGAGCTTGGTAGGGACGAGCATTTCTTGAAGGTGAAGCTCTGTTTTGTGTACAAGGCTGTGTCCATGTGTAAGGTCGAGCATTCATCACTACATAGTGAGGTGGTGCCGCGACATATGCAGCATCATGATACCAACAAAACCAACCACCTAAAACAGAACCTAGGCTTTAGGCAGACACAACAACGTTGTTAGTTCAAAGCATTTAACAGATAGGAAATCGCACATTAG
The DNA here is from genome assembly GCF_001879085.1 of Nicotiana attenuata. NCBI lineage: Eukaryota > Viridiplantae > Streptophyta > Magnoliopsida > Solanales > Solanaceae > Nicotiana > Nicotiana attenuata. The sequence goes on along the minus strand of NW_017670254.1, from coordinate 470,922 downwards.
GATGCGATGCACCTAATAGTTAAACATTTCTATCATGTGTTTGAACGGTTGCGTGTTTCATCCCGGCTTTAACTTACCCTTTTCCACTCTATACCTTGTTTTTTCATTTCCTGTTCGCTTTTTGTTTTACGCTCTTCCTCTCTCTCTCTCTCTCTGTCTCTCTCTCTCTCTCTCTCTCTCTCTCTCTCTCTCTCTCTCCCTCCCTCCCTTTTTTCTGTCGTTCTTTGATTTTTCCTCTTTTGTTTGGTTTTCGCCTAATTTATTTATGACTTTGAACACATCAATGGGGATTGCCTACGTATCATGATGCCGCATAAATCAAATCATTACGAAGTTCAGGGAAGAGTAGAAATGAAGTAAATAAACTACTCCCTCTGTTCCAGTTTATGTGAACCTATTTCCTTTTTGGTCCGTTCCAAAAAGAATGACCCCTTTCTAAATTTGGTAACAATTTAGCTTAAACTTACAATTTAACTCTTATTGAGAAGCTTTTATAACCACACAAACACTCTAGGCCCCTTTTTGACTTCTTTAGGACCACAAATTTCAAAATTCTTCATTTTTTATTAAACTTCGTGCCCAGTCAAACAGGTTCACATAAATTGGTACGGAGGGAGTAACTCTTTTTTTGTTTGCTTTTTATAAAAACCAGACCATGAAAGCTTCAAGAAAAAGAAAATATGTTTTTTTTTATTTTGATTTGAATCATTATTTTTTTTTTTTGGAATTTTCGAAAGAAAGAAAATATTTTTTGGATTTTAATTTTTTTTTTGTTGGGAGTATCGAAAGAAAGACTTCTAAAGAAAAGAGAAAATATTTTTTAAATTTCAATTTATTTTTCTTTTTTGAGAATTTTTGGAAGAAAGACTTCTAAAGAAGAAAGAAAGTATATTCGGATTTCGATTTGGTTTTTGGGTTTGAAAGAAAGACTTCTAAAAAAGAAAGAAAATAATTTTTTTGATTTTTGAGTTTTCCTTTTTTATTTCTGAAATCGAACTTCTGAAGAAGAGCGAAAATATTTTTGGACTTCAAATTTTTAAATTTTTATTAAATTTACGAAAGAAAGTTTTCTAAAGAAGAAAGTGTATATTTTTTATTTTTGGTTTTAATTTTTTTTTGAATTTCTGGGAGAAAGATTTCTAAGGAAGGAATATTTTTGGGTTTCAATTTTTATTTGGGATTTTCTAAGGAAAGACTTCTAAAGAAGGAATTGAAGGAAAATATTTTTTAGCTTTTTTAAAATTGGGGCTGGACCCGATGAGGATTGCCTACATATCTCACACCCGGTGAGAATCAGACTCGCGTAGTTCGGCCAATTTTTCAAAATCGGGGAAAATGTCATTTTCAAAAATTCGGACTCATTCTGCAACAACCTTCTAAATATTCGATAGAGTTTCGGGGTTTTTTTTTCAAATACCGAGATTTTTAAGAACCGGGTAAATTTTTCATCGTATATTCTCTCTCCTAGTTTTTCTTGATTTTCTTTCCTTATTCTAGAAGTCAGTTAACATGCAAACTAGATCAAACAAATGCACAAGTAACATGTAAGATGCATCGGGATGGTGTTTTATTTTGGGGTACACCTATTATAGATGGACCCAACCCCTGTGTTAAGTCCCCAGAGTCAAATGCACGTAATGCAAAGGGATCCGGTAAGAGGCTTTGTTCTTCTAAGTTTGAACCTTAAGGTGTGGAGTTCTAGACAAGGCTTACCCAAGCGAACAACTCGAGCCGGGAGGGGGGGAGGGGGTAGCGTACCGGAAATACAGAAGCTTCACCGGCTTTGCAACGGGTCCGATCCTGGTTCTAAAACTAGGGGATGACACTCTAACGAAAAGAAGTCATGAGAAGCGTGCACTTCCTAGATGATTTAGAAGATTCAGAGAGAAGAGGGTGTCGTAACAATTATATATAGTTCACGACAATGTTAAAGTGGTAGAGAGTGACAATTAGCACATTAGGCTTAAATATGTAATATCAAACAATCACAAAAGTCAAGTATAACAGTTATTCTAAACTCGAATTCTGAACCCTGAACCAGAAGTTCATGGGTTCTTTTTCCCAGCAGAGTTGCCAGAGATGTCACACATCCTTTTTATAGGGAAATGAGTTTTTCCACTTTAAGTGACATTATTGAAATGGGATTAATTTATTTTATTATAAAAAGAGTTGCCACTTGAATAATTATTTACGGCGTCCCAAGTCGCCATTTATTTAAACCAAATCAAGGAAATTTTGACTCTATTTTTATGATCTGCGAACACAAAAGATCGGGTAAGAAATTCTGTTAAACCGGAAAAAGGTATGAGGCATTCCCGGATTCCGTAGTTTTAGCACACACTTTTTTTCTTTCACTAAATCTTTTCTATTGAGTTCCTAGTATGGTTTTAATGAGGCTTATAATATATTATTGGACATCCAATTAGTAGAAGTGTTCTGAACATATTTAATTTATGTGAATGTCCATGCGTTTTATTCGATGTACCATTCAGATACATGTACTTATATATGTTGTCACTTAATTTTTAGGATGTATCTTGTGAATTTTTAATATACTTGTATCTTACAAGAAGGATACACTTACATTTCAATACTACTGCTCTTTTACAATTATGTTACAAACTTAAAATAAATTATATATGATTTTTAAATGATTTGTATTTAATACCTAATTATCAAGATAAGGACTATCACGTGGAAACGTCCAGATGGTAGGGTTGGTGTTATGGAGATGATGTAAGCTCAAAAGAGTAAACTTTACCTAATATCGATTATGTGTTCAGATCTACTATTATTCATTAAAATTTTAATAAATTTTCACATAAATATATTATACGTGGAAAATATTGGATTTGGAAAAACCAGTTGACAGTATGTTGCATACGCTCCTAAGCAACTAGCAATAGCTAAAAAAAAAATATAGGTAATTACTGAACGATTTCTTATACCGTTATACGTAGTAATTATTTGACAAAAGTACTATATCATCCACGCTAGAAGTTTATTTTTGAGTACATAATATATAATACCCCTACGTCTATTCCATAAGCCAAAGCCCAAAGCTGGCAAATTAAAGCAGAAAAAAAGGAATAGATAAGATACAAGAGGCCAGAGCTTGTGTAATATATAGTAGTACCAATAGTTACAGAAAAGCTCGCAATTAAAAGTTGCCAGCAACAGTAATAGCAACCATTAACTCCTAGGAAACGGAAGGGAATTAACCATTCTGTTTCTGAGTTCAGATGGTCATTCTTATTTCATGATAAACACCAGAAGAAACGAGAAGAGACGTTCATATTACACAGCAGTACACATAATAATAATAATTAACAGTGTCTGGTGCAGAAGCAACGGCGACGGAATCCACGGCAGTGGCCACCGTTAAAGCCCTCTGTATGGCAAACAGACCCACAGTTGCTCTTACTGAAACACAGCCCCCTGAATCGGCGACTCTGCGACTCGCAGGTCCTCGCCTCAGCCACCATTGGTCCCATCTCTGTACATTTAATCGTACAAGAAAATTCAGAATCTAGAGTCATTGAGTTCAAAATGTGTATGATCGTACATATTTTAGCATGTTTTACATGTATATATAGTTCGAGTAGAAATCAGTAAGTTCAGTTCATCTTGCAAAATCCGCCTTAGGTCCGCCTTTGAATTTAACGTTAATGAAACCAATGCAAATTGTACGTGAAACAATTGATAAACCATATGGTCCATAGTGTAGAATATATAATCCGACTTTTATTTGACTCATTATTCAGCATGTTGTTCGATTGACAACGTAAAATCTAAGGAAAGAGTTTATAAATCAACAACAAATTAAACGTGTCCTATTTTGGATAATGGTCGGTTTCTGCACTTATAAATGGTACGGTAAGACAAATTCTGCAAGATCAACGTAACCAGAATAGCTTTGTTACATATCAAGAACCAAATAAGAAAGAAAATAAATTAATTACCAGTAGCAAAAACCAGCATCAGCATAAGGAAAACAGTTGCAAGCACTTTGGGAAAGCCAGCCATCTTTTTTTTTTCTTTAAAATTCTTTAATTTGCTTCTTTTCTGTGGTGAGTGAAGAGACCAGTACTAAATAGGTCTATATATAGTAGCATAAGCCACGGTGTAGAGGATGATCTTGAACCGTGGGGTATGTTACTTTGACTAATCTTGAAGGAAAAAGTAAAAGAAAAAACACACATTATCTGTAACAAGTCACAACCACTCGATCTCCACTAATCTCTGCTCCCCTAGCTTTTCACTTTTTTATTTCTTTTTTAAAAATTTAATTTATATAAACTGATAGTATATTTTGACCTTCTATAGAAGATTGCTTCCCATTTTTAAGATCATAGCCAATTAATGTTAATACAAAGAATTATCTGTCATCGCATTTCAAATAATCAGATGGTATAAATTATTTTTACACCATCAATATATGAAATTTAAATTTTATTTATTTATTTTGCGGTTGAACTATATATAACAAATTCTTCCTCAAAGCCTAAAGAAGTAAAAAGAAACAAAAAAAAGTACTAAAAGAAAGAAAAAGAATATACTAAAAAAGAAAAACATGAAGGTGTGAACATTCACTTTAGATACTTTGTAAAGGAGCCTTGATTGCTTATGAGTTGGAAACTTCTAGTTGGAAAGGTCAGATCATTTGTAGGAACGGAGGTGAGTATCCAACTTTATATTTGTTTCCTAACCCTAAATTAAGACATACTTTACAAGGGATATCATTTACTTTGAATTGATTCATATTATGGATAAATATTTAAATGGTATCAATATCAATAAAGTTTTTTAAAAAAAAAAATTAAAGATCACTCTATTGGTTTTATTTAATTTTATACATGCGTTTGATTGGACACGAAATCTAAATTTTTGTTGTTTCAAAGTTCAAACATATCATAACATTGTGACTATAAAATTTAATCATTTTGCGGAAGGAAGAAGTTTAAAGACAATTATTTCTAAATATAGCAAAATATAATTCTTTCATAAACATATTAAAAGGAATGAATATCATATAAAATGGAACAATTCTTTTATAATTGAGAAAAATGGTTTAGCATAGTAGAGCTATATACAATCTCTTCAACTTTCTTCTTCTTTTGTATTGTCAAATCAAATAAAAATAAATGAATGTTTTAAAAAAAAAATTCTGTTCCTTTCCTCTCCTACTCGTAGTTTCAAAAAAGCAAAAAAAAAAAATATATATATATATATATATTCACTTTTCTCATATGTTTTCTTGGTACAAACAAGAGCAATCGAGATAAAACTGGAATTCAATACCAGTTTCTACTTTCAAAGGGAGAATCAAATTTGTCAATAGTGTGAATAGCTACTTTGGAGAAATGCTTTTTGAAGTTCACCACTATTCAAGATCTGCGTGCCACAAAAACTAACGAAAAAAGAAGCCTCTATTATTGCCTCTTTCGCCTCAATTATTGCCTTTTTCTTTTCTTAATTTGTAGATACAATCAAATCTTTCTTTAACAGTATTGTTTGTTCCGAATATTTATTTTTGGGTGTTATAGCGAAGTGCTGTTATAAAGAACATATATTATAACATAACATGAAGTTTTGTTCCGGAAAAATTGACTTTTATAATGAACGAGTGAAGTTTGTTATATAAGAATTATTTAGAAAAGAAGTTTTGCCACGCATGGTCATCTAGGGAATAGAATAAATGTCATGGCCTTTGTTCATAATATAGGATAATGTCATGACCTTTGTTCAATAGTGGAGTTATTGAAGAATTTAGATACATCTCTCTTTTGAATTGTGTAACCTGATTTTTTAATATTACTTGAAGCTGTCTTTAAAAAAATGCTTATGACTAAACATATTATTATTCTATCCTTAATCTAATTTGCCGACAGTAGGCAAACATTGGTGGGCCAACAAGGAGCTAGGCTGAGGTATACACGTTCTAAATTGTTCTGCATCCAGGGCTCGATTGGTACGAGCGATAAAAAATAATTAATCCGAGATTAAAATTGATATAAGTTTATTCTATATTTTATTAAGATAAAATTGTGGTATAACTACACTAATAATTGAATTAACGAACTGGGTTCCAAGCTAAATATTCTTATATATTTAATGAATTTTTCAATACAAATATAAAATTTAGACAAAAATTACTGAGTTCACGAAACCCATAACTAATGCACCAGATCCGCCATGGTTGGGTTAAAATGGATGATATCATAATAGTTGATGCAAGACTATTCATTCGTTCAACTTTTTAAAAGTTGCTTGCTTTCGGAATAGTTCTTGCGCAGTGACTCCTAGATTATAGTGACTTTGGTGAACGATGGTAGGGTAAGGTCTTGTTCTCGAGGGTGTCAGCGCGGGAGAGGGGGCCGGGGGTAAGAGGTCTAAGGGAGCTATTAGGCTGAGAGTGGGGTCTTGGAACATAGGAACTTTGACAGGAAAATCTGTAGAATTAAAAGTCGATACCACTTAAAAAAAAAAATACGAACGTCACTTAATATTGGAGGTCATTAACTTTTTCGTCTTTATTTTTGACTCAAACAAATATCTTAAACCAACAATAATGTCGACGTGGACCTTATATGAGAGAAGGGCAGCATAATCTAGGAAGAGGAAAAAATGAACAAAAGAAAGTAAAAGCTAGCATAATTAATGGACCTACCCCTGAGATTAAAAGAGCTCGTAGCTCGTACGCACGGCAGGTCTAAGATTAGAAAAAGACACAGCAAGCTGGGACTGCATACAGCTTATTGGTGGTGGTCCATTTCTTATGATAAAAGAAAGAACCTCCTAGCTCGTGAAAGTTACAGGTGACAAGTGACAACAGCTTGTAATTGGGCAGCAACGTTTTCCTCACCATCTATCCCCACGATCAACTTTCAAAATGAAGAATAACTTTTTAAATTTAATGTAATGCTTGGAAAAACAAGAGAGGGAGGAATGACAATGCGTTGCAATTCATGTAAAAAATATTTTTTTCACTTGGAATAACTGTCATGACTCAGAATATCCAAGCCGTGACTGGCACTTAATAATCTCCATCTCAAGCTAATCATACCAAAAAATTCATAGTCTCAATTCAAAACGATAAGAAGTCTAATTGTATACGGTAAAAATCAGAGGGCTCGATTTTATGATCATTAGGGTGCCTCGTAGAGACCACCCTCGGAAGGCTCGGAGTTCGCCCCAAGGGTTCATAATGATCGACCTCGAAGCAGTGCAAACCAGCGGTTACGAGCGAGAAGTTCCCAATAGGGCTGTGCACGGATTAGATTGGATCGGATTTAGCATATTTCGGATTCGGATTTCGGATTCTCAAAAGGGCAATCCGAATCCGAATTAACATTGGATCGGATCGGATTTTAAATTTTTGGATCGGATAATTTTTCGGATTGTCGGATCGGATTGTCACAAAATTGCTGGTTAGGACTTAGGACCATTCATCTCCTAAAACACCATTCAATCAGAAAAAATCATTCATCTCCTAAAGCACCATTCAATCAGAATAAAAAAAATTGAGTGAATAAACACCATTCATCTCCTAAAACACCATTCAATCATATTGAGATTCACTGTTGTTGGTTGTGGAATCAGTTGAAGCATCTCTTTCACCAAAATTTTCAGCAATTTGAAGTTTATTCGGTGTCTCTGTCTCATTTTCCATCTACCAAAATAAAAAAAAATCAAAGTAAAATCAAAAGTTGAAAAATAGAACATGAAAGAGACATAAAAGACATAAGAGAAGGGAAAAGAGGCGGAAGAAAGAGACATAAAAATCAAAGTAAAATCAGAAGTTTGAGACTTTGAGTCTTTGAGACTCTTCAGTCTTCACTGAAGAGAAGAGAGGCGGAAAAATCTAAGTGAGTGAGGGGGTGTGTAAAAAATGAATAAGCCTAACCCTAAAATTCTAGTGTAGTATTTATATAGGTAAATATAGTTTCGGATTTCGGATTTCGGATCGGATCGGATTTAGATCATACCAATCCGAATCCAATCCGAAAATCCAAAATTTTATAAAACACAATCCGTATCCAATCCGAAAATCCGAAATCCGAAATCCAAAAATCCGAAATAGAGTGGATCGGATCGGATTTTGGATATCCGATCCAAATGCACAGCCCTAGTTCCCAAGGCACATGATCAAAGCTGACCAAGTCTATTAGGCTAGTTCAAACCCGTACCATGGCATTAAATGGCTGTACCAGCTCTATCTCTTTGTAATAAATGTATTCGTACTGTGTTGGGATTCCCCCTCATCTATAAAGGGGAACTCTGTCATTTTGTGAAAGGAGGTTACACAATATACAACACACTACATTCAATACAAGTACATTCTCTGCTCTCCAGCTTAAACACATTCTCTTGGTTTCATTATTTACATTTATTGCTTATATTCATTGTGTTCTATAAATTGTTCATCATTTATTGCTCATTATTGATCATAAAGAGCCTCCATCGCAGCTCTCATAACTGTTAATCCTTCATCGAATGCCCTTGTCCGGGCATCCGACTCGACCTCGAGGCCCCGTATACGCAAGCTCGAGGCCTCGATTCCCAACCATTCGGTTTGATTATTACATTGTCTATAAGCTATCATCTTACTTTCTAATCCTTTAGTTAGCATCAATTGCCTAACAACTAGCATAAGAACAGATCACGTATTTTTAGAACCACAAAATCAAATCTAATTGTCATTACCATTTTCAAGGTAAACAGTTTGGCGCCCATCGTGGGGCTAAAAATAATAGAGATTGTTTTCTTGCTGGTTTACTACATAACGCAAGTTATCTTTCACAGTTTTTCTTGTCCAAGATCTTTGATTTCAGGTCAAAATGTCTAACTCAGTAAACGCAGGTGAAAACAACAATCTTGAGGACCATGGAGAAAATGGTGTAGCTGTTCCAGGTGTTGGTGTACCACCACGAAACCCTGAGGATGCACCAAAATCAATTCCTATGGACGTGGTTTCGTGCAACGCTCAACACGTCGAAATAAGCTCCCACACCAACAGGAGCATACACCAAGGAGATCAACAAGAAGCTCAAAAAACCCCGGCTCAGGAAGAATAAGAGGTTAGCTTTCACGTCATCTTCGAGATGTTACAAGCACAACTGCTGGCAATTGCTCAGCTCCAAAGCCACCAGAAAACTCCCAGCGCGGTAGCACCGGAAATGGCTCCCCGAGCCGAGCAGGTACCAGAAAGATCAAGCAACAACGGGTCGGCAGCCGAACCCTCCATCATATAGATGCTCGAGGACTTCACAAAGAGGATCGAGTCGGGCGAGAAGAAGATATAAGCCAACGACAAGAAGGTAGAGACCTACAATTCTAGGGTCGATCAAATCCCGGGCGCACCCCCGATCCTGAAGGGTGTAGATTCGAAAAAGTTTGTACAAAAGTCGTTCCCACAAGAAGCGGCCCCAAAACCCATTCCAAAGAAGTTCAGAATGCCCGACCTTTCGAAGTACAACAGAACCTCGGACCCCAACGAGCACGTCACTGCTTACACTTGTGCAGTGAAGGGCAACGACCTAAGGGACGACGAGATCGAATCCATCCTAATAAAAAAGTTTGGAGAGACGATTTCAAAAGGGGCGATGATGTGGTATCACAACCTAGCCCCAAACTCGATAGACTCATTTGCCATGCTGGCAGATTCCTTCATAAAGACGCATGTTGGTGCCATCAAGGTAGCTACAAGGAAATCCGACGTTTCAAAATCAAGCAAAGGGAGAACGAGATGATGCGAGAGTTCGTATCTCGATTTCAAATGGAACGAATGGAACTACCACCACTCTCCGACGACTGGGCAGTGCAGGCCTTCACTCAAGGTTTGAACGAGCAAAGCTCGGTGGCTTCGAAACAGCTGAAGTAGAACTTAGTTGAATATCCCGCCGTGACTTGGTCGGATGTCCAGAACCGATACCAATCAAAGATCAGGGTCGAAGACGACCAACTAGGAGTCCCCTCGGGCTCGGTATATCCTAGCAGGCTTCCGGCAAAGGAGCCAAAGCCAAACAAAGAAATATACCAACCATACACTAAAGACAGAAGAAATGCCTCGCGGCGCAACATACCCCGCAATGACCGAAGGATGGATCGAGGCCAGAATCCCCGGGGACTTGTTAGCAAAACTGGATTAGATAGGCACGTAAGGCAGACGGAGGCACCCCGCTTGTCGGAATACAACTTCAATGTCGACATTTCAGACATCATATTCGCCATTGATAAAATCAGAGACACCAGGCGGCCAAGGCCTGTACAATCAGATCCTTCGCAAAGGAACCATAACTTAGTGTGTGATTTCAAAACACACATTGTCACAGGACTGAGGATTGCCGACAACTCCTGGAAGAAGTAGCCCGACTACTCAGCAAAGGTCACCTCTGAGAATTCCTCAGCGATCGAGCCAATAATCATTTCCGAGAAAGAGAGGCGACCAAGAAGAGTGAAACAGATGAGCCACAACATGTCATCCACATGATCTTCGGAGATATCGATGCTCAGGAACCCATGGTCAGGAGAACAAATATATCCATCACCAGGGAAAAGCGAACTCGAGGTTACATACCCGAGGACGCCCTCACATTCAGTGATGAAGACATCGAGGCTCTATCTCAGCCCCATAACTACGCATTGGTAATTTCTTTTCTTGTAAATACATTTCAAATTAAGCGTGTGCTTGTGGATCCAGGTAGCTCGGCCAACATCATCAGGTCGAGGGTGGTGGAGCACCTCGGACTGCTCGACCAAATCGTGCCCGCCTCTCGAGTCCTCAACGGATTCAACATGGCGAGAGAAACAACGAAAGGAGAAATCACCCTCCCGGTTAACGTGGCCGGCACAACCCAAAATGTCAAGTTTCATGTCATCGAAGGGGACATGAGATACAACGCCTTGCTCGGAAGGCCGTGGATACACTGCATGAGAGCAGTACCATCCACCCTCCATCAAATGATGAAATTTCCGACAAAGGATGGATAAAAACCATCTACGGAGAACAACATGCGGCAAAAGAGATGTTTGCGGTGCACGATGTGACACCAGCGCGAATACCTCCACCATCGAAGGAGCCAAAGGATAAGCAAACAGTAAAATAGCAATAACAAGCTATATCTCGGCTACACCCGACTAAACAAGCAAAGGACCGCGCTGTGTCCTAAAAGCAAACGTTCAAAGCACATCGAGGCTCAAGGCGCCATCGGCACTAAGGTATAATCATCTCCCTTTTTAATTACATTTCACACTAACCTGTGTGCAGGTATCCGATCGAAACAACCAAAGCGCTTACCAACCTGAAGGCCTTAGGTTCCAAAAGCATACGTTGCACTCTTTTCTTTCGATCGGGTTTTATCCCAAGAAGGGTTTTACCGGCAAGGTTTTTAACGAGGCAACATCTATATGCTACCTAAGGAAGACTCAACAAGTATTCAAGGCTTCTCTTAAATCAACCTCGAATACTAGGGGGCATCCCCCCGGAAGGTCACCTCTACGGAGAAGCCAAGATTGCTAAATAGGGTCTCGACAGGAAAATGATGTACCGGGCCAAACGGTCGAACGAACCATGTCTGTATAGAATAATCGAGCCCTTGACAGCGAAAATGTGTATACTTGTACCAAGTAATCAAAGGATACTTTCCCCTCCATCAAAGCATTTCGTGTTTCAAAGAAGCTTGCTATTTCTTACAAAAAAGACTCCAGGGCCAAAAACGCCCCGAACACTCGGGGACTGACATCAAAAGCTCGAAGCTGTCTGACCTCCGGGTGGGAAGCTTCGAACTGGTAAACCCTCAATGAGGCAACATCAAGTCTACAAAAACGGTTCCAGAGCCAAGAGAACTTTCAATGTCTCGGGGACTGTCGCCAATTGCCATCCCATCGACATATCAAAAACCCGAGGCCATAAGACCCTATGTGGAAACCTCAATCTCGTAAGACCTATATAAGGCAAAAAAATATCTGTAAGACCTCAAGCAAGGCATGAACTATACTTGTACCAAGTAACAATATCTGTAAGACCTCAAGCAAGGCATGAACCACACTTGGACCAAGTAACCAAAACTGTAAGACCTCAAGCAAGGCATGTAAAAATTATAAGACCTTACAAAAAGGCATTACCCCAATCTTAAAGTTAAGGCTACATATTCGAACTTGTAAGACCCCTAATAAGGCATACCCTCGATATAGACGCCAAAACTACTTCATTTGGGAGCTAAAAGGCTACGGCCAAACATAAATGACTACGGTCATAAGGTTCCGGGCCAACTAACGCGACTCGGGGATGCCCGACCATCGCTATAAAATCACCGGACTTCAATTACTTCGAAAGAACATCGAAAAGAATCGGTTTAAACAAGGCTACCCTCTACATAGGCAAAAAAGCTTCGACCATGTCAGCTCTAAACTATAGGCTTCGAAACACTCAGCCACCGAGCAAAACCTCACGAGGTGTTCGTTCATCGCTACATAACGACTCACAATCGAGGTTTTTATCGAACTATCAAAGAGTCAGGCAAACACAATTTCAAAAAGTCCTTAACGAGGGAAAAATAAAGCCTATATAAAAGGTCGTACCGACCCAATGCATAAGAGCCACTGCCGCCATCCCATATAAAAGGTACCGACCTAACGCGTAAGAGCCACTGCCGCCAGCCCATATAAAATGTCGTACCGACCTAACGCATAAGAGCCACTGCCGCCAGCCCATATAAAAGGTCGAACCGACCTAACGCGTAAGAGCCTAAGGGCTAGCTTTAAATTCAAAACTTAAGGGTCAATGAGCTCGAGTCGAAACCCAACTCGGAGACTGAACCCGAAACAATTAACTGAATATGCCTAAGAGCAAAATCATAAGAGCTTAAATGCTGGCTTATACTAAAAGGTCGTACCGACCCAATGCGTAAGAGCCACTGACGCCAACCCATACAAAAGGTCGTACCGACCCAATGCGTAAGAGCCTAAGGGCCAGTTTAAAATTCAAAACTTGAAGATCAATAAACTAAACTCGAAACCCGACTTGAAGATCGAACCCAAACACAGTCAAGAATGCCTAAAGGCAAACGCATAAGAGCCAATGGGCCAACCCAGCGAGTCTCGAGGCCGTATTGAAAGCCTAAGGGTTTTTTACCCCAAGGCCCAATTTATCCGGCCAATCATTGACAAAGCGTCGAAATTCAAAGCAAAGAAAGACGTGCACATGCGAAGAAGAATGGAACCAAAAGTTTTCCTTCTATAATTACATAAGGCTTCACTTATAAAGTCTTCTAGGAACACCATACACAAGATTGAAAATAAAAAAGCTAAGCCTACGTCCCCCTCGGGGACTATGGCCCGTCGGCCTCTTTCTCACTATCTTCGGCATCGGACAAAAGGAACTTAGCGTCATATTCGTCCGCCTTTGCTTGCTTTGTCTCTTCCGAGAGGTCAAAGCCCCTAGCGTGGATCTCCTCGAGGGTTTCCCTTCGAGATTTGCACCGAGCATACTCCTTGCTTTCGTTCTCACGGTCAAGAGCCCCTCTTAGCTCAGCTCGAGCGTCGACAGCGTCCTTCAAATAGGCGGCCACTTTCTTATCAACCTTAGTTCGGATCGCTTCGGCTTCAGCCCGAGCATCCACAACTTCGGCCTTCATCTTCAGAAGCTCATAATTGAGCCTTGTAATCATGTCCATTTGGACTGAGCTGTTCTCACGAGCGTGGTGGAGTTGTACTTTAAGGGTGGAAGGCTTGGCCAAAGCATCCTTCTTAACCGCAACCTGGGCGTCCACCCGAGCCTTTAGCTCATCGCACTGACACTTGGCTTGACCTACTTCGCTCCTATGGCGTTCCAGGTCCTCCATCTTTTTCTGAAACTGAAGAAAACAAAACATTAGCCTCAGAAGATAGAAGAAGAAACACGCACCCCCTTGGAACAAAAGTTACCTGCTCCTCGAGGTAGCTTTCGTAATCCAGACTTCGACTCGCCTCATACCGCAAGTGTGCCAACTCGTCTTCTCTCTCATCGCAAGGAAGTTTGAGGGATTTCTCCCCATCCACAGCTTTTCGTAGCCTGGCCTCACGACGAAGCAACTCAGACTTGAGCTTGTTAAAATCCTATGAAGGAGAAACTCCATAAGAGAGAAAAATTGCAAAAACTAAAGAACCAATGCGATCGGCCAAAACTCACCGCAGAGTAGAGCCGCTGAGCTTCCTCAAAAGTCGAGTGCACATCTACTAGTCTAGCTCCATCAACCCCAGTGAAACCGCTTCGGTTGGGATATGGTCGCTCGATATATACTGCACCTGGCTTCAAGCATCCCTCGAAGTACCTTCGATCGGAGAAGAAGTCGGCAGCAGAGAACCCTCGTTCCTCGAGGTACCTTCGACGGGAAAAGAAGATGGCAGCAGAGAAGGGACCGTTTTTCCAAAGCCAGAGATCTCGGGCGCTGCAGGCTCGGCTGATGCATCCTCTCTGAGCCTCCGGGCTGGACTCATCCTGCTATAAGCATCATCGCCCTGCGATGGCCCTTTTCGCTTATTATTACTATTCCTCGGCCCAGAAGCTGACGATCTTTCTCCCTCTCCGAGAGGGCACGATCTCACCTCAAAGAACTCACCAATGCCTACGATGACAGAATTAGTACGTATAAAAAGAAAGTGCCTTTCAAAAAAGGAGCAAAACACATAGCACGTACCGTGGTGTTTTACCTCCCATCGACCCTTGGACAAGTCTCGCCACTTACGATCATCATAAGTCGAGTGGGTCGCCAACTTCCAAGCCCAATCCGTCAGGTCGGGGACCTCGTATAGCGTCCATGGAATTGCTGTAGAAAGGGAAAGAAACGCGCATTTACGGAGCCCGCCTCCGCCATAAGCGAAACAACGAAGTCACAAGTGTACCACTTACATGTAAAATTCCATTCCTCGGGAAATGGCAGAAACTCCGTGGGGATAATATTGACAGTCCGTACTTGGACGAAACGGCTCATCCATCCCCGATCCCCATCTTCTTCATCATCGACAACGAAGGGCTGGTGGATCGGCACCGTAGGGTTAACAGGCCTCAGTGGTAAAAATGCCGGTACAGCCTTATGAGATGACTAAGGGTGAACTCAAGCACTGCTTCCTCCGCAAAGAATCTCATCATCAGTACTATCCTCCAAAACGACGGATGAACCTGTGCCAAGGTAGCCCGATACTTTCGACAGAAGTCAAGCACAACCCTATCAAGGGGGGCAAGCGTAAAGGGGTACGTGTATACGTTGAAAAACCCCTCGGCATGATCCATGATGCTCTCTTCAAGGGAAGGTACCTGCAGTACTACCTTTTCCCTCCATCCACAATCTTTCCTCACTGACTCGAGGCACCCCTCTCCTATTAAAGAAATAAACTTCGAGGCATACTCCCAATGACCCTGAACATTGGGAGGTTTTTCTGATGAAAAGTCCCTCCTCGAAACAAAATGTCCCGAGGTTGGCTCGCCTGACACCAGCGGCGCACCACCAACCAGGCGGGAACCGGAGGCGGAACTTCCTTCTCCTTGCCAAATGGATCCTGGCGTAGCAGCCATAACTGTGGTAAAATCAGAGAATTGGAGCGAGAATTCGAGCGAGGGCTTCAAAGTTAAAATGGTGAAAGACCTAACAAAGGAAAGAAGAACTCTATGAAGGAGGATAGCTACTCAAATTAGCGGAATCTTCAAGGAAGGAAGACAAACCTATATATAGAGAAAGCGCCGACTGTCCGCCTGCCTCAAATGCCAGTTAAAAATACTAACTAAGCCATTATCACTTTGGGAAGATGTACCGGCGGGATCACCTTGGTCATTTCATAACCATGTCATACGGTTAACGCTGTCTACGACGTTTTGGGGATAAAAGACCCCCGCATCAACCTAGCCTCGAGATGGTACCCAATCTCGAGGATTTCTGCTTCCATGAAGGTAGGCTCTAAGGGGCCATTAATATCATTATAAGCCTCGAGATGGTGCCCGATCTCGAGGATCCCTGTCAAAAAGAAGATAGGCTCTAAGGGGCCATTAATATCATTATAAGCCTCGAGATGGTGCCCGATCTCGAGGATCTCTATCAAACGAAAGATAAGCTCTAAGGAGCTGCTCATATAAGCCTGACCTCGAGGTGGTACCCTACCTCGAAGATTTCTGCTATTGTGAATCCAGGTCATTCACCCGATTCTCTGGCCTTCGAGCTACCTGAGCCCGAGCCAATTTTCATTCAAGAATTACTATTGAAGCCCCAGGGCTATTTTCGCCTTCGGATAAAGTTAAGTGCTCTCTCGGTTACTTTAATCCAGGGCCATCCGAGTCCAAGCATACCCTCATCCGGGATATATCTGTAACACCTCAGGGCTATCACCATTCTAAGTTCAAATCAAATTTTTTAGGCTGCCCGAGCTCGAGCAAACTCTCACTCGGGGACTGTCTGTGAAGTCTCAGGGCTATCTTTATTCTTAGATGATCGAGCAAAATCTCCCTCGAGGACTACCAATAGGGCCTTAAAGGCTAGAATTCGTTTTAAAATTCAAAGCCTCACTCTCGCTCAATTCAAGTACAGAGGTTCCGGCGGCCTAAGTTTGTATCAATTCAATCCGGACTCAGTCCGAGAAATGGCAAAGGGTTCCTAGGAATATCGTATTAACCAATTATAAACCGAGGGAATACCTACACTCGGATCCGATATTCAGATCAATGGGTAAAGCCACATGCTCAGATTCTTCATAAATGCAAATAAAGGGAAATCCGGCACAAATCAGAGACAAATTGAAGAAACGTTTTGTATTAATAAACGATGATTACAAAAGCCCACGAAGGGTCCTTACACAAGATTACAAAAGCCCACAGAGGGTCCTTACACAGAAACAAGGAAGCGAAAAAAAATATACAACAGCCAAAAGTCTAATCCACTCTCGAGAGTACATCCTCGGGGGCAATATCTTCGAGAACCATTTCCTTGGGGACCTCATCTCGGTCTTCCAAACGATGTTTTCGAGGATCTAGAAGAAGCAAAAAACAATGAAGAAGAAGCAGAAAAAGATGAAGAAGAGGCCGTAGCCCAAGAGCAAAAGCTCTTAGCAGGCCGAGAAAATCACAGCCTGATGGAAGACTTGGCAAGCGTAGGCCTTACCGACACGACTACTTTGAGTCCACTTCTTGGAACATTGAGTCATGCAAGTTAGTAGCTGATAGTGCCGCTTCACTCCACGGAAAGCAAAAGGGGTGAAGCGCCACACCAAGCCGAAGTAGGGAGGTGAGCAGCAGTATAAAGTTCGAACGTCCTCCGGAGCAGCAGTATAAAGTTCGAATATCTTCCTGAGTAGGAAGAATTTGGCGCCCCTCTCTCATCATCTCGAGCCAACGACGACAGTAATAGCAACAACAACAACAACAACAACAAACCAGTGCAATCCCACTCGGAAGGAGAAAGCTCTGAGAAAGAGCCATAGCATAACCGGCGAGAACACTGCCGTATGACCTTACAGCCACGGGTTTTAAACATGGGAAATAAAATTGGATGAGGACGAAGAGAAGAAAGGAGTTAAAGGCTTTGGAGAATGACTGAATGAAGTTTTGATTCAAGAAATCTTCTATTTATATAGAAAGGAGGTAGTGTAACCAACAGCACAATGAATGCCTTTGGGAAACGTACCGACGGTGCAATCAATGTCTTTGAATAATGGATCGACAGGCGCAATCAATGCCTGTTGGGACACGGATCGGCGGCAACATTATCGCCTTGAGAAAGTAAACTGGCGCTACATCAAATGTTCCTAGGAAAGACGTATCGATGGGACGTCTCAGTTATCGCAAAAGCTGATGTCATAAGCATGACATCATCGCAAGAGGCTCGAGGAGATCAGTGTCAAAATCGTTTCTCATCATTTTATTCTAAGAAACACGGGGACTATCTGTATACGGTAAAAATCAGAGGACTCGATTTTATGATCATTAGGGCGCCTCGTAGAGACCACCCTCGGAAGGCTCGAAGCCTAGCTCAGAGTTTGCCCCTAAGGGTTCATAATGATCGACCTCGAGGCAGTGCAAACCAGCGGTTACGATGCACTAGCGGGAAGTTCCCAAGGCATATGATTAAAGCTGACCAAGTCTATTAGGCTAGTTCAAACCCGTACCATGGCATTAAGTGGTTGTACTAGCTCCATATCTTTGTAAAAAATGCATTTGTACTGTGTTGGGATTCCCCCTCATCTATAAATCGGACCCTTGTCATTTTGTGAAGGGAGGTTACACAATATACAACACACTACATTCAATACAAGAACATTCTCTGCTCTCTAGCTTAAACACATTCTCTTGGTTTCATTATTTACATTTATTGCTTATATTCATTGTGTTCTATTAATTGTTCATCATTTATTGCTCATTATTGATCATAAAGAGCCGCCATCGCAGCTCTTATAACTGTTAATCCTTCATCGACTACCCTTAGCTGGGCATCCGACTCGACCTCAAGGCCCCGTATACGCAAGCTCGAGGCCTCGATTCCCAGCCATTCGGTTCGATTATTACATTGTATAAAAGCTATCATCTTACTTTCTAATCCTTCACTTAGCATCTATTTTCTAACAACTAGCATAAGAACATATCACGTATTTTTAGAACCACAAAATCAAATCTAATTATCATTACCATTCTCAAGGTAAACACTAATAATAAGACATGAATATGATAAAGTAAACTTTGAATATATATTTGATTACAATACGGAAGAAAAATTTACAATACAAGATCAAGTAATACAAGTCACGAGTTCGTAAGAATGAGTTTATACAATGATAGGAACTATACAAACAGAATAATCGAAATTAAAGAAAACTCCAAGCCACCGTTGAAATAGAAAGTTGACTCACACCGTAGCGGCGGCTCAACGAATTTGGTGGCCTAAAACCAAAATATATCAAAAGATCCTTAAAGATCTTTCATAAAAGAATAGAATAACAAAATAACAAGTCACAAAAGAAGCTCACATGACGTGCTAAGAGCGGAACGCGTAATGTATAGATTAGGGCTCACTCATGATATCGAACTATCCCATGTATAAAACTATGGTATTTAAGTGAAAAAGTATAGAGAGCTAAGCCCATTATCCAACGAGTATCGAACCTTGCAACGCTTGCCTCAAGGATTTTTTAGTTCAAGAAGATGGAACACAAAAAAACTTGCTTTTTAATGTATGGATAACTCTCTCTCTCTAATTTAATTTAAATTTAATATGTTATTTAATTTAATGAGAAAGAAAATTTATCATATTTTTCTCAGTCAATCGTAAACTTGTACCAAATTAGAAAAATGTTAAAATTTAATTTTTTTTATTAATACTTACATAAGTTATACTGATATATAATAATAATAATAATAATAATATAACAATAATAATTCATATTTTTGGGGCCGTTAATATTTGAGGGCCTAAGGCACGAGTTTTACTTTTTTTTTTCCTTTTTCTTCTTCAAGTGCCTTACCATGGAGTTGCTCCTTCACGGGAACAACAACAACCATAAAATGCTGACTCACAAACTCTGATAAAGCTCGTATTGAATCTGCACATGGAATGTAGGAAGGGTGTAACAACCCAACCGATCGTTTTGAGCTTTAGCATTTCGTTCAGTGATTTAAGGTCTTTAGAAGTTTCATATTATGGATTATGACTTGCGTGAATGATCGATTTCGATTTTCGGGTGATTCGGGATTAATTTGGAAGAATGATTCTTGCTTTAGAGGCTTAAGTGGTAAAAGTTGTCCAGAGTATGACTTATGTGTAGACAACTCCAGAATGGTATTTTGATGATTCCAATAGCTTCATATGGTGATTTTGGACTTAGGCGTATGTCCGAATTTTGATTTGGAGGCCCGTAGTTGGATTTGATGCTTTTCGGCAAAAGTTGAAAGGTTTGGAAGGTGTGGAAGGTGTGATTAGGAGTTAACTTTATTGATATCGGATTCAGATTGTGGTTTTGGGATTCTGTATAGTTCCATTTTGTCATTTGTGACTTGCATGCAAAATTTGAGGTCATTTTGAGTTGTTTTGGTATGGTTCAATGTGATTTGTAGAAATTGAAAGTTCATTAGTTCATTAGGCTTGAATTGTGGTACGATTCGTAGTTTTGATATTGTTTGGTATGATTTGAGGGCTCGAGTAAGTCCGTGTTATGTTATGAGGTGGGTTGGGTTGGTATGATTGGACGGGGTCTCGGGGGCCTCTGATGTGTTTCGGATGAGCTACGAGCCATTTTTCTTTGTTTTGGATTGTTGTGAGCTGATATTTGGTGTTCTGCATCGCGATCGCGGCTAAGCAGTCGCATTCGCATTGAGAGATTGTGGACACATGCTTTTTGTTCTTCGCGTTCGCGAAGAGACGAACTTATTGGCGAAGCTGGGAAGACTGTAGCATTCGCGTTTGCGTAATAGGTATCGCGGTCACGTATAAGGGAAGCTGGAAGGGGTCATAAAGTACTTATTCTCTGCATTCGCGAGAGAACGATTGCATTTGCGATTGTGCTAGGTAATTGGTCACCGCGTTCGCGTCTAACATATCGCGTTCGCGAAGAGTAGTTCAGCAACTGGTCATCATTTGTTCTTTGCAATCGCGTGGGGATTTTCTCGATGAGTAATACCTGGGTAGACTTATAAGTACTCTATTTCGAGGGCTTTTGTTATTTTATTACTTTTTGCGTTAGAGAGCTCAGTTTTGGGCGATTTTGGAGGGGATTTTCACGTTTTGGATTGGGATAATTATTCTTGACTCGGATTTGGTTATATTTTATGATTGCATCCTCGTTTTTATCATTTAATTAGTGATTTGAATGAGAAGTTAGGGATTTTAGTTAAAATTTTCTAAAACATAAAATGATGATTTGAAGGCCGATTTAAGGTCGGAATTTGATGATTTTGGCATGGTTTGGACTCGTATCGGGATGGGTGTTTGAATTTGTTGGTTTTGTCAGGTTCCAAGGTGCGGGCCTGTAACGACCCAACTGGTCGTTTTGAGAATTATAGCCCTGATCCCCTATTTACTGCTTTCCCAGTATCTTTTTTCTGCTTATGTGACTTGCCGGGAGGTTCTGTTTTTGGTTTCGGAGTGTTTTGGGACACTTAGTCCCTAAAATGGAAGCTTGAGTTCTAGGATGTTGACTGTAGTTGGAACTGTATAAAGACAACTCCGGAATAGAGTTTCATCGGTTTCTTAGCTCCGTGGGATAATTTTGGACTTAGGAGCGTGTCCGGATTGTGTTTTGGAGGTCTGTAGCTAAATTAGGCTTGAAATGGCGAAAGTTGAATTTTTTGGAAGTTTGACCGGAAGTGGACTTTTTGATATCATGGCAGGATTCCGATTCCGAAAGTTGGAGTAAGTATGTAACGTCAATTATGACTTGTGTGCAAAATCTGGGGTCAATCAGATGTGTTTTGATAGGTTTATTATCAGTTGTACAAGTTTGAAGTTTCGAAGTTCATTAAGTTTGAATTGGAGGGTGATTCATTTTTTTAGCGTTGTTTGATGTGATTTGATGGCTTGACTAAGTTTGTATGGTGTTTTAGGACTTGTTGGTACCTTTGGTTGACGTCCCGGGGGCCTCGGGCTTATTTCAGATGGTTAATGGAACGAATTGGAAGTTGGAGGAATGGTTGAAGCATTGCAGCTTCTGGTGTAATCGCACCTGCGGTGGGGTTATCCACAGGTGCGGACTCGCACGTGCGGAAGGAGGAGCGCAGGTGTGGTTTGGAGAAGCCTGGCCTGTGGGCGCAGGTGCGAGGCTAGGACTGTAGAAGCGGAGCCGCTCCTGCGGAGAAGGGATCGCGGAAGCGGAAGGCGAGCTGAGTGAGGATCCCGCAGAAGCAGACAAAAGTCCCCAGGCGCGCACTCGCAGGTGCGGCTTTGTGCTCGCAGAAGCGGACCAGAGGACTTAAGTCAAGTCCGCACCTGCGATGGAATTTCTGCAGGTGCGGTACCACTAGTGCGGCTAAATGTCCGCAGGTGCGAAGATCGCTGGGCGGAAAAGAGGGATTTCGAGGGTTTAATCTCATTTTACTCTTTGGGACTATGAGAGCTCGGATTTGGGCGATAATTTGGGGGATTTTCAAAGGAAGTTTTTGGGTAATGATTCTTAACTCATTTATGGTTATATTCCACTAATATATAGTTGATTTCATCATTTAATTAAGGAATTTGGTTGAGAAATTTGGGGGAAAAGTTGGAAAGTTCTTCAACTAAGTTTTTGAGTTTTGATTCGGATTTTGATATCGGATTTGGATAAATTTTGTATGAGTGAACTCGTGAGTGAATGGGTGTTCGTATTTTGTGACTTTTACCCGATTCCTAGACGTGGGCCCGGGTCGACTTTTTGGGGCAATTTTCTAATTTCATGCTTAAGCCTTGATTTCATTAATTAGATTAGTTGCTTATAGTTATATTTATGGTATGTAATTGCTTTTGGCTAGATTTGGGCCACTCAGAGTCGGAATATCGTGGAAAAGGCATTCTCACTTATTAATTGAGCTTGATTCGAGGTAAGTGGCTTGCCTAACCTTGTGAAGGGAGATCCCCTTAGGATTTGGAACTATTGTGGTATGTGAGCGCCGTATACGTGAGGTGACGAGTGCGTGCACGAGCTATTTATTGTAAAATCCGATTTTTACAGAATAGTAACCCGTTTTCATCTTAGTTGAGTTATACCAGCATGTGTAGTATCCTGTTTAGCCTAATATCGCAATGCTACGTGCTTTAAATGCTTATTTGAGCTTTGTGCAGCGTGCCTAGTTGATTTCCTATTTTTCCATGATCTGTATCAGTCTTAACTTTAGAATTCTTGTTGTTAATTGTTGTATTCATTGATTTGAGCTGTGTGTTTACTTTGGGACTACGAGGCGGTACCTCGGGAGATCCCCCCTGCACATTTACTTTTGAGACTACGAGGTGGTACCTCAGGAGATCTCCCTGTACATTTACTTTTGAGAATACGAGGTGGTACCCCGGGAGATCTCCTTGCATGTTTACTTTTGGGACTACGAGACGGTATCTCGGGAGATCCCTCGCTTTTTATCCCTGTGTGTTATACTGTTATTTTTCTATGATTTCCTCTTTGTTAAATTCTAATCTCTTATTACACTGCAATATTTTTTTTATTTATTATATATACCAGTAGGGCCCTGACTTGACCTCGTCACTACTCGATCGAGGTTAGGCCTGACACTTACTGGGTATCGTTGTGGTGTACTCATGCTACTCTTCTGCACATATTTTGTGTGCAGATCTAGGTACTTCTTACCAGCCACGTCATCAGTAAGCAGTGAGATTTTGGAGACTTCAAGGTATATTTGTCGCGCCCGCAGACCTCGAAGTCCCCTTTATTCCCTCCTTTGTCATTTACCTTTCCGTACCTTTTTACTAGACTCTGGTGTATAGAGATACTAGTTTTCTTCTGTAGCTTGTGACTTATGATGTTTCGAGTTGTGGGAATACTGTGTATTACTTGAGTGTTGGTTATTGTACATGCCGAGCGGCATTTTTATCAGCTATTCAATTACCTGTTACAGTTAGATGTTAATTTGTTTTCCTGTTATTCCGCAATTTATTAGGATTACCTAGTCATAGAGACTAGGTGCTGTCACAAAGTATTTTCGAAGGGAGACTTGGGCCGTGACAAGTTGGTATCAGAGCTCTAGGTTCATAGCTGTCATGAGTCACAAACAGGTTTAGTAGAGTCTCGCAGATCGGTATGGAGACATCCGTACTTATCTTCGAGAGGCTATGGAACTGTTGGAAAATTCTCACTTCTTTTGATTCCTTGTCGTGCGAAATTGTTGACTTCAAAATTCTAAACTTCTGTCTTCTATTCTCTCACAAATGGTGAGGACACATACAGCCGGATCAGATGACCTGGCACCCGCGCCCCTGCTAGAGCCGCGAGAGGCCAGGGCCGAGTTAGAGGCCGAGGACATCCACGTGGTGCAACCAGAGCACCCGCACGAGCTGCTACAGAGGAGCCACCAGTAGCTCCATTCAGAGCGCAGGCACTTGAGATGCCTGTTACTGCACCAGCTCTTCAGGAGACCTTTGCACAGTTCCTGAGCGTGTTCGGCACTCTAGCTCAAGCAGTGTCGATTCCACTTGCTCCTGCCACATCTCAGGCCGGGGCAAGAGCACAGACTCCCGGCGCCCGCACCCCAGAGCATCGAGTTCAGGTCGATCAGATTCTAAAGGTTATACCAGTGCAACCGGTAGCCCCAGTTCGGCCCGAGGGTAGGACAACAGCTTCTGAGGAGGAGCAACTCAGACTCGAGAGGTACAAGAAGTAGCACACTCCTACTTTCAGTAGCCTGGCGTCAGAGGACGCCCAAAGTATTTTTGAGGAGTGCCACCGTATCTTCCGTACTATGAGTGTAGCGGAGTCGAGTGGGGTTTCTTTCACTGTGTTCCAGCTTAGATGAGCGACCTATCAGTGGTGGTGTGCTTATGAGTTGGGTAGTCCGGTCGAGGAAGCTTCACTTACTTGGACTTAGTTCTCAGATATGTTTTTGGGGGAGTATGTTCCCCAAAGCCTCAGAGATGCATGGCGCGCCGAGTTTGACTAGTTGCGCCAGGGTGCTATGATTGTGTCAGAGTATGCAATTCGTTTCAATGATTTGGCTAGACATGAACCAGCCTTGGTTGCTACAGTTCGAGAGAGGGTCCGTCGATTTATCGAGGTGCTCCGTCCCAATATCAGGATTAGCATGGCCTGGGAGTTGGAGATGGATGTAACGACCGGGCCGGTTATTTTGATAATGATAGCCCCGATCCCCTATTTATTGCTTTCCCTGTATCTTTTTCTACTTATGTGACTTGCCGGGAGGTTCTGTTTTTGGTATCGGAGTGTTTTGGGACAATTAGTCCCTAAAACGGAAGCTTGAGTTCTAGGATGTCGACTGTAGTTGGAAGTGTGTAAAAACGACTCCAGAATGGAGTTTCGTCAGTTTCGTTAGTTTCGTGGAGTGATTTTGGACTTAGGAGTGCGTCCGGATTGTGTTTTGGAGGTCTGTAGCTGAATTAGGCTTGAAATGGCGAAAGTTGAATTTTTGGAAAGTTTGACCGAAAGTGGACTTTTTGATATCAGGCTCGGATTCCGATTCGGGAAGTTAGAGTAGGTTTGTAATTATGACTTGTGTGCACAATTTGGGGTCAATCAGATGTGTTTTGATAGGTTTTGTCATCGGTTGTAGAAGTTTGAAGTTTTGAAGTTCATTAAGTTTGAATTGGAAGGTGATTCGTGTTTTTTAGCATTGTTTGATGTGATTTGAAGGTTCGACTAAGTTCGTATGGTATTTTAGGACTTGTTGATACCTTTGGTTGAGGTCTCGGGTGCCCGAGACACTGCAATAGTTTTCTGCCTTATTTATTATATATACTAGTAGGGCCCTGACCTGACCTCGTCACTACTCGACCGAGGTTAGGACTGGCACTTACTGGGTACCATTCTGGTGTACTCATGCTAATATTCGGCACATGCCGTGTGTGCAGATCCAGCTACTTCTTACCTGCCACGTCATTAGTGAGTAGTGAGATTCTGGAGACTTCAAGGTATATCTGTCGCGTCCGTAGACCTCGGAGTCCCCTCTATTCCCTCTTTCGCCATTAACCTTTTCGTAACTTTTTATTAGACTCTGGTGTATAGAGATACTAGTTTTCTTCTGTAGCTTGTGACTTATGATGTTCTGAGTTTTGGGAATACTGTGTGTTACTCGAGTGTTGGTTATTGTACATGCCGAACGGCATTTTTATCAGCTATTCAATTACCTGTTGCAGTTAGATGTTAATTTTTTGTTTTATTTTCTATTATTCCACAATTTGTTAGGCTTAACTAATCGTACAGACTAGGTGCTGTCACGACGTATTTTTGGAGGGAGACTTGGGTCGTAATAGGGCCCGAGGTTAACTTTTTAGGTTGACTTTTTAGTTTTCATTAAAGATTAAAACTTTATTATCCAAAATTGTTTTCTATGGCTTTTATTTATGGTATTAAGTTAATTTGGCTAGATTCGAGCCGTCCGGAGGTTATTTCACACGGGAAGGACTTTTTAGAGTATTGATTTAGCTTCTTTGAGTTAAGTATCTTGTCTAACTTTGTGGCGGGGAACTACCCTTTAGGATTTGAGTTGATTTTATTATTTGAATTATGTGGAAGATGTGTACGCGATGTGACGAGTGTATACATTATCTTATATGTGGTATTTGATCGGTTAGACTCCTAGGCTTCTTTCACTCATTAATTGAAGTTGTCATATCATGCTATATCCTCCATGTTAAGTTTACGCGTACATGCTTCATTTGAAATTGTTAACACATGTTCTATCTTTTATTTGTCAAGTTTACTTTTATATGCTTCGTTGAAGTTGTTACCTCTTTTATTGTCACGTTACCTCCTTTTTTGTTGAATTATTCTTATTGAAATTGCTATTGCATGATATCCCTTCGTTGTCGAGCTATTCTCATGCATTAGACGTTGTTTCTATTTCATGCCTTCTCTTTCATTGTTAGCTTATGTTATTCACTGGAATTGGAAGTTGCCATTTCATGGAAATACCTTCATTATTGAGTTTATTCTTAAGTAATTAATTGAAGTTGAAGTATTGAGATACATTAACCTATTTTAGTTGAAATTGTCATTTAATGGAGTGTTTTTCATTGTTGAGTTATTTTTCCATTTTATTTCGTTGCTATTGAGGTTCTTGTACACACCGTGATTGAGCCGTAAGCTATGTGTTGTGGTGATATCGGTATTATTGTTTTGGTAGGTTGTGGCCTATGGGCACTTGTGGTACGAATTGATATGTCGTGTTGTTGTGATGTTAGCACATATGGATTTCTTGTGTGGATTGATTGTTTCTATGCGGATCATAAGGGTGGCATCTCAATGTTGTCGTTGTACGGAGTGGTACGGGTGGCTATTGTGATATATTGTCTGGGCGGAGCGATACGGGTGACTATGTGTTATTGTTTGGGCGGAGTGATACGGGTGGTTATTGTGTTATTGTCTAGGTGGAGTGATATGGTTTGATATTGTTTTAAATATCTAGGCGGAGCGATATGGGTTGTTATTATGATATTGTCATTACAAAGAGATAAGGGTGGCTATGTCAGGGATCATATGTGACGGCCCGGAGGCATAATGTTGAAGATATTCGTGTGATGGCGTGATTTCCTCTGTGTGTGTCATGCACCTTACGTGACTCGTTATGTTGTTTCTAATGAGCTACTCGATGTCTTTGATATTACTTGTTGACTTGGATTGTAATAGTACACTCGCACATGCATATACCGTAGCATGCCAATTATACCAGTTCAGGAGTATGAAAATTGACATTCATTGACGCACATGTATTCTTGTATATCTGTTTTCCTTGTGATATTGAGCCTGTGACTACGCCGGGCGGATTATAATATTGAGCCTGAGACACAACAGACGGGTTGTGATAGTGAGTCTGCCACCATGCCGGGCCGATTGAGGTATTGGTACGTGAGTTGTCCATGCAGCACGTGAGATGTCCGTGCGGTGGTGATTGATAATGTGGGCACAAGGTGCCATGTATATATGATTTATGATTTGGGAATCGTGGCTTGTGGTTTTGAGGAGTGGTACCTCGGGGTGGAATTTGTTGTAAACCTTGTGTTAGAACAACCTGATTATTTGGTTGTCATTTGTTTATCTTATTTGGTTTCACTGGTACTTTAACGTTGTTCTGATTACTTTACTATTTTTATCACATGTTTATTCTTGTTGTCATATACTGATTCTTGCTTCCATTATTAGTTTTATACTTATATATACTGCACATGTTATTATGTCTATTAGGTGTCTTGACTTGTACCTTGTCACTACTCCATCAAGGTTAATTTTGATATTTATTGGATACCGACCGTGGTGCATTCATACTACACTTCTGCATATTTTTGTGCAGATCCAGGTATTGGAGATAACGGACTCAGGCTGAGTTAGCTTATATGATCGCAAGGATTTAAGGTAGAGCTGCTCGAGCGTCGCAGTCCCTAGGAGTCCTTTTCCATTTAATTATACTATTTAACTCCCTATCCGAATAGTATTGTATTTTGTTTTGGAGATATTTCTATGTATTTAGTTAGAGTTCATGACTTTCTACTACTTAGTCTTGGGAGGATTTGTAGTGATTATCGCCGTGTTGGCATGTATCACCTTTAAACTTCTCATTTATATACATTTGTTTCATGATATCATGTTTCACCGATTTAGCTGTTATACGTAATCAACTTACCTAGTCTTAAAGATTAGGTGCCATCATGATGTTAGGTGTTTGTCCAGATTTTCTTACCATAATTGATTTTTCTATCGCATGAAGGAAATGACAACATCTTTACCATAATTGGGTTTTTCTTTTTCTAGAAGGAAAATATAATTCTTCCATATTTGGGTAGTCCTTTTTCTGGTAGGAAAAGGTTTGGACTTCTATAAATTGAGGATCCTTCCTTCTCATTCAGTAGCATCCACAATGTAGCCATATGGGGTTTGCAAGTCGTGTTTAGGGGGAGAACTTTACGGGACAGGTGTTAGTGTGTCACTTGTGTTTGCCTCTTCGTGAGGTTGTTCTCTCGATATTTTGTACTCTCTTCTCCGCCGTGGACGTAGGTCTGTTGACCAAACCACGTTAAATATTTGTGTCTTGTTTGGTAGATTTCTTTTTTGTTATCTGATTTATCGTCGTTGAATGTTTGCTTTACTAGCTTCCGCATGACACCTGACTTTTTTCAGTCCTAACACATGATGCCTATGACAAAATTTTGGATCGTGACAAAGGGATCAGCTGAATTTGTTTGAAGTTTTGTGCTTAATAGTGCCAGGGAGTTCGAAGGACACACTATTCATGTTTGTGGACCCGTTATTAATCAAGGTCGAAAGGGTTTGATTCTTTTAATTTCGGGCTGCCTTAGAGGTGGGAGAAGTGCACGGTTAGCCACTAATAATAAATGTATTTACTTTCAAGCCTTTGTTTAAAATGTCTTTAGTCTTTAGCCACTGCTTTAATAAACTTTACCTGCCCGGACGAAAACACCCTTCTGCTCATAAAAGTTCAGGACCACGTGTCCTTAACTTTTGAACTTGCAACTCTAAGTTCAGGACTTCAAGACTACATGTCCTTAACTTTTGAACTTGCAACTCTAAGTTCAGGACTTCAGGACTACATGTCCTTAACTTTTGAACTTGGAACTCGAAGTTCAGGACCACCCGTCCTTAAGTTCAGTGCTTGTAACTCTAAGTTAAGGACTACTTGTCCTTAACTTTTGAACTTGTAAGCCTAAGTTGGGGACCTATTGTCCTTAACTTTTGAGCTTGTTAGTTTAAGTTCAGGACCAAGTGTCCTTAACTTTGAACTTGTAACTGTAGGTTCGGTACCAAGTGTCCTTAACTTTTGTGCTTGTTAGTCTAAGTTCAGGACCTATTGTCCTTAACTTTTGGGCTTCTTAGCCTAAGTTCAGGACCTATTGTCCTTAACTTTTGAGCTTGTTAGTCTATGTTCAGGACTTCAGGACCTATTGTCCTTAACTTTTGAACTTGTAACTGTAAGTTCAGGACCTATTGTCCTTAACTTTTGAGCTTGTTAGTCTAAGTTCAGGACCAAGTGTCCTTAACTTTTGAACGTGTAATTCTAAGTTTAGGACAAAGTGTCCTTAACTTTTGAACTTGGAACTCGAAGTTCAGGACCAAGTGTCCTTAACTTTTGAACTTGTAACTGTACGTTCAGGATCCATAACTTAGCAGAAAACCAGTGGTAACAGAGTACTAGAGGTTCTATTCTCTACTAGATTGGGAGATTATTCCATGGTTTCCTCTCTTTCTATCTAGTTTCATGTATATTTCATTATTTCCCCCATTTTAATTATTTTCCTCTTAAGTTGTGGTGTGGACAAAAATATTGGCAAATTCTCAGATTTATTTTCCTCCATCTTTTAATCGACTCCACTCCATTACAGGTAGAAATTCTGATAATGGTCATGACGCAGAGAATTGGAATATACTGACAAAAACATATTGCCACTTATGGATCTATAACTGTCTTACTATATATTGGTTATATTAACAATAGACATTATGTTACCTGCAATAAGTTAGTGTCATCTGTGAATATCTTTTGACAAAAGATAAAACCAAATATCTTTTGTCTCACAGACGACAGTTCTTCTCCCTAACATGAAAGAGATAGAAGAAAGGGTAACACAGTCTTTCATATTAATTTTAATAGACTAGTGACTACTATTGCTAAGCATTGAAAATGCTGAATAAAAAGCAAATACCACTTTAAAAAGTGGCTACCCCACATAATTTTTACCTTAGAGGTCTCTCTATTTGTTGCCTTAAAGGGTCAGCTTGGTTGATCCAAGAATTGTATTCGGCCCTTAGTGATATTTTCCATATGTGTGAGCCTGTGTTTTATAAGACCGGTTAGAGTTGTATTGAACGAGGATTTTTTCCCGTGAAATTTAGAGCCCGTTTGGACATAAAAAAAAAATTCCCTTTTTTTTTGGAAAATTTTCACTTTTTTTCGAAATCAGCGTTTGTTCATAAAATTTTCAATTTTCACTTGAAGATGCATTTTGGAATTTTTCGAAAATTTGAAAAACTCCAAAAAGCGGTTTTTCAAAATTTTTTCGCTCAGATCACTCACAAAACTTCAAAAACAACTCAAAATTATATTCATGTCCAAACACAACTCTAATTTTCAAATACCATTTTCACTTGAAATTTTTATTTCACTTTTTTTTGGAATTTTACAATTCTTATGTCCACAACGCCCACTTAAAGTCCTCCCGTCCCTTTCAGATTACTGACTCTATCCCAATTAATGAGATGACATTTTCTCTTTTCAGCAGAGTTATCCCGTAAGAATATTTTTTAATATATTAATATATTTTATTAAGGGTGCTCTTTGGTTGACCACGGATTTGGATTACATGCTTTGATAAGTGTCTCATTGGTCAAAATCAAATATAAACTCGTAAAACTGATAATCTCTTCATATTCAAGGACCGGAGAGAATATGAACTTCAATATTGAGTTTAAAACAAGTACTAATACAACTTAGATTAGTTGCTAAGAATAAATGTAAGATAAGAAGAATATTCTTTTAGTTTTAAACCCATTCATTGTATAGATTATTCTCCAAAAACATTTTTAAACAATCATCTGGCTTTGGAAATCATTTTTCTACTCTCCGAAAGTTTGGGAAAGGTTTTTTTTTAGAATTTCCAATTTTTTCATCTCTGACTAACCGCTTGAGCATCAAATTCCTATTCTCCAACTAACAAACTTTTTCTTTGAACACGAATCATCTATGAAACTTTATTTTCCTAATTAGCATTTCGCAGAAGCATTCAGCATTTTAATAAACTGCCGGAATCGTTTGAAAGCATAGATGTAAGATGTACACATTAACATTTTGCCTCAAGGACAACGGATCAAAG
The DNA here is from genome assembly GCF_001879085.1 of Nicotiana attenuata. Lineage (NCBI taxonomy): Eukaryota > Viridiplantae > Streptophyta > Magnoliopsida > Solanales > Solanaceae > Nicotiana > Nicotiana attenuata. The sequence continues at coordinate 439,441 of NW_017670254.1, read as the reverse complement.
GTTTTAAAAAATTTGAGTGTAAATATTTAGTTCTAAAATCGTAACACACGCAACTAAGTGAAATTGACCGCTACAAGGGATGAACTTATATCCATTTAGAAAACTATATTTGCACCATGACACATGCAGTCGGAGGAGGATTCATAATTTTAAATTTGGGCAGTTCAATCTTAGTTTACGGTTCTTACACTTAATTCATTTTGCGCACTTTTCAAATTATTGATTTAGAATATATGTATGTGTTCTCTATGACTAAGGCTGGCATGTGGGCCGGTTCATCAAAGGGTCTCGGGCCGGTTCCAAATTAAACGGGCCAAACGTTCCCGATCCAAATGGTCTTTTTGTAGGAACCGGCCCCATGAACTCATGGTCTCGGGCTAAACGGTCCCGGCCCGTGGGCTAAGTGGACCCAACAGATTTTTTTTAAAATTAATAGAAATTAGAGACAAAAAGATGTTAAAAAAATATCTAAGGCAATGCCTTGTAAATTTTATTATAGAATTTTAACCTAAATTTCTTAATTCAATTTTAAAGTCTAAAGACAAAAATATTGTAAAGAGATATTCAAAGCAATGCCTTGTAATTTTATTATAGCATTAAAAAAATATGACAATATCTTTCTTAGTCTTCCTCCGCCTATGGAATGAGCACAACAAGGTGTTAATACCACCATTGAGAAGAAAAAGAAACTAATCAAGAAGTGCCAAAATACAAGTTACATAATACATACTAATTTTTGTTCATACAAGTTACATGGTATCTCTTACAAACTTCATAAATCCATCAAGGTTCGGAGGAATTTTCGTTGGCGGTGGTAGAAAAGTAGCTTGGTCATCGCTGCTGCCGGGCGAAGCAGCATCCTCCACAAGTTCAGCTAGTATTTTTTCGTAAGCTTCACTTCCTCTGGTTGTGATTCATCAAGTCCAAAATTTTTTCATTCCGAATGGATCCAATCTCTAAAAAGTACTTATTTTTCCAAGCTCTCCCTCATAGACGCTCTATAATCACCGAGTTGAAGTCTTGCTTGACTGAAATTGCTCTTCGATGCCACTGTTGAAGCTTGAATAGTTAAAATATTTTGGGCCATCCTTGAAAGAACTGGAAGGTATTTTTCTTTATCCTTCCACCATTCCAAAAGATTAAATGAGTTGTCGGTATTAACTTCCTCAATTCCCTGCGACAAATAAACTTCAAGCTCATTTAGTTGTGAAAAATTACTACTATTAGAACCTTGAGAACCCTAAACCCCGGCCAAGCACTAAGTGCTCTTACTCCCCCAGTTCTTTTAGATGATTGAGAGTCAGAAGAAGAAGGAGTTCGAACATTTGGTCTAGCTTGATTTAATACAACTTGATAAGCATTATAAATAGTTTGATCATTTATTCTAATTGAGGCTATGCTTCCGAAAGTTAAGACAATATATGTCTAGCCAAAGTTTCCGTCCCCCCTACGATCTAAATATTTAAAAGTTAACTCCGTGCCACAAGTTTTACACTTAACTTTATTTTCTGGAATTAGTTGAGTAAAAAATAGCCAAACAGGAGATGTTTCCGTCCGTTTGGTAGGTTGTCTAGAAAAAGTAGAGCAGTAACAGGAGTATCAGATGGGACATCATTTGAATTAGTAGGGTTATTACTAGTTGGGTTAATCAGGAGCAGGACTAGTGGGTGCATCATCATCCGGTTGAGTTTCATCAAAATCTATTTCCTCATCATCATTTTCATCAATAATTGGATTAGAATGAAGAGCACTCATTAATTCATGGTCTAATTGTTCACTAGCTCCAATATTATGGAAAAATTGACTCTAAGTAAATTGTAATAAACTATTATCGCTATCAAGAATAGCAGGTGTAGGACGAATATGGGGTTTGGTTCGGGGAGCCGCGGGCAGTGGAGGAGGAACAGATTGACCACTAGATTCGCCACTCTTGGATTTTCCCTTATTTTTACCAAAATATTTTTTTAAGGAAGCCATCTTAATTAATCAAGTAATAGAAAATAAATAAAACAAACAAATCTATAATATTAACACTTAGAGTTGGAACAAGTTTACCGAATTGACGAACAACTTGTTGAAAATTGATTATCATTGAAGACTTGAAAACTTCAATTCACCAACTTCGCAATTTTTTCACAAATTTTAACAATAAAGTAAGCAATAGTAGCAAGTATAGAAGAAAATTAGAGAGAGATTATGATAGATTGATGATTTTGTAAGAAAAATAAAAGAATGAGGGGGTATTTATAATTAAAAATAGAGGAAAAATATAATTATAATTGGGGTTAAAACAAAGTTCACGGGGGGGGGGGGGGGGGAGATTAAAATGGCTATTTTGTAAATAGCCAACGGCTATTTTGGGTGACCCATCGACCAGATTTTAAATGCCCCAACGGGCGGATTTTTTTTTTAAATGTGACCGTTGCGACCGTTTGGCCCGCCTGGGACCTATCCGGTCCCGGTCCCAAATGGTCTCGATCCTAGTGGTCCCATCTGAAGAACCAGCCCAAAAGCCCGGACCAGGCCCACGAATACCGGTCCAATCAGTCCTGGCCCGTTTTGCTCGCGGTCCCGGATCGGTCCGGGAGACTTCAATCCGCCGAGTCCTAATCAAGGTGGTCCTCCTATCCATTTTTTAATTTTTTGGTACTCTAAACAAATATTAAATAGTAAAATTAAAATCTATCATAAGCTACACTGCTTAAATAGGCTAGTAGGAAAAACTCCTTATTCTTAAATGCATCTTCCCAAGTTAGCAATTATCCTTCATGCATATGACCTTGATTTACCAAAAAAGTCTGCACATCTATTCAAGTATTTGCAATCTTCAATAATTTCAAAATGTAATATTGTAGGGTAAAAATCATTTACATCCCCATAGTTTGCTTTAAGAATTAAATTTATCCTCCAACTTCGAACAGTTATTATTCTCCTCCTCATATCAAAGTTGATTTTTTTAAATACCTATTTTATCCTCTATAATTTTTATTTTTTATTTTTATTCTTTAATATAATAATAATTTTTTAGTCTAATCTATGTTATGGACTTACCTATAAACAAAAAAAAAAAAACGAAACCAAAAAGAGGAAGAAGTAATAATCAAGCATACAAGTTAATGACGTTCAACACTAAAATAAATAAATAAATAATTATAATAAAAAATGTGCTTGTATTAGTAATTTTATTAATAGTAATCAAAACTAAATCTTACAAAATTGAGAATAAAGGAGAGTAAACTTTTTATAAATATATAGTGCATTGATAGGCTAGGAACTCGTATTTTGGCTATATTTTACACTCTAATTACTATACTTTTATTGTATTTGTAATGACACGAGCGGTCCTTTTGAGCTCTAGCGCGTCGTTCAGCGGTTTGAGGCCCTGAGTAGCTTCACTTCAGGTATTATGACTTATACGCATGGTCGGAATTGAATTCTGGGAAGTTCAGAGTTGATTTGGAGAGAGAATTCTCATTTCGGAAGATTTAAGTTGAAAGAATTGACTAAGATTGGATTTTTGAGTAAATGACCTCGGAATCGGGATTTGAAGGTTACAGCAGGTTCGTATGATGATTTTGGACTTGGGCGTATGTCCGGATCGGGTTTTGGAAGACCCAGGAACGTTTCGGCACCTATTGTGAAAGTTAGCATTTTTGGAAGAATTTCATAAGTTTGGGTTGAAGTGCATTTCAGTGTTATCGATGTCCTTTTGGGATTCCGAGTCTGGGAATAGCTCCGTATGGTGATTCTGGTGTTCGGAGCGCGATCGGAAGTGAATTCAGAGGTCCGTGGGTCATTTGGAGTCATTTGGCTAAAGTTAGAAATTTTAAGGTTTTGAGAAGTTTGACTGGAAGTGGACTTTTTGATATTGAGGTCGGATTCCGATTCCGGAAGTTGGAGTAGGTCCGTAATGTCAAATGTGACTTGTGTGCAAAATTTGAGGTCAATCGGACGTGATTTGATAGGTTTAAACATCTAAAGTAGAAGTTTGAAGTTCTAAAGTTTATTAAGTTTGAATCGAGGAGTGATTTAGGATTTTGATGTTGATTGATGTGATTTGACGCCTCGAGCATGTCCGTGTTATGTTATGCGACTGAGTTGTATGATTGGACGGGGTCCAGGGGGCCTCGGATGAGTTTCGAACGTGCGGGAGAAAGTTGAAAACACACCAGATTTTCTGGTGTTCTTGGCAGCAGTTGCAGGTGTCGACGCCCCCTTTTTCTAAGGCGAAATCGGGTTTGCGACATTTGGGAAGACAACTCTATTCCCGTTTGGGAGTTGGGTTTTTGGATTTGAAGAGTCGCCGCCTAATGATTAAGTGCATTAGGACACCACGAGTTTTGAGTTGGAAAACCAGAGTTCGGGTAAGGGCTAGAAATTATCTCGAGGGGAAGGTGTTAGGCACCCCTCAAGATCCACTAGTGTGGTTCCCGGCCATGCTATGTTGTGACTTTAAATACAAACGAGCATACAAATAATTCCACATAAAGATTGCAAGTAGGTATGTATAATGGTTGACAAGCATGTTTGACATTAAGATCTAGGGGGTCTCACAACTTGTTCAAAGGAATGTCCAAGTGCAGAAAATTAAACAAAGAAGTGAGTGAACATAAATTTTAAAAGAATAGTGCAGGAAGTTGAGGAAGAATTTGGTGACTGAAACGAAAGACAGAGTTTTATTGATAATAACAAAGTTATATAAAGTAAAGGGGTCCTAGGTTTGTAAAACACATGGATCATCCACACAACAGCGGTAGCCAATCGTACGCATGGTGTTATCGCGTGATCATCATCTCCATGTCTACCCTTCCCACCCCGTAAAGGTGTTAAGCACGGAATGGTATCGTTACCTCCTGCACGCTATTACCCGTCCCACCTATCAGTCCCGGAGGCATTTGGGACTACTAATCCTAAAGGGGAGGGAGCTTGGCTTTTCAGAGTCTAAAAGGATAAAAATCTAGGGCGACAGCCAAACACATAATGCAATAAAAGGGGAACAAGTAGCAATTAAGGGCTCAAACAGGCCTCCTCATTTTAAGAAACAAATTGTTTAGAATGTCTTACACATACTTGATTTGGTCTGAACTAAATTAAAGCGTAGGATAGGTTGATTTACCACATATTTCCCAGATAGGGGGTCCGAATTAGTCCTGCTTAGATGTAGTTGTCGAAGACTTACATAGTTGATTAATTACTTAACCTTTTGCATATGTGTTAAACGGGACCTATAGGCATGATATCTATTAATTCAGGGACGGAGGAATAAACCGATTGCAAAAAAAGGAATTATTGGGTGTAAGCTCTGCGAGTGTTAAAACAAATTAACACTGATTTTAGACTTAGAAGCGAGTGGGCGGTTCAGATTTAGTTGATAGCTCCTATAGGCATGCTTTCTAGGAGTTACTGATTTTATCGCTGTTATTGTCATGCAGAGATCCTATGGGCAGGTCATCTATATGCAATTGGTTATTTTAAATCCTATAAGCAGATTTGCCTAGTGACAGATGCATATGCAAAATGCAGGAAGTCCTATAGGCATATTATCTATATGATATGTAGAGTTTCAGCGACCATTTATGGGCATGGTATTTATACGAAATGCAGAAAACCTATGAGCATGGTATCTATGTGAGATGCAGAGGTTTGAAAGTAGTAAGTTCTACAAACATACCATCTATATAAGATGCTGAATTTTGAAAGTAAATACCCTAAAACATGGTATCTACATGAGATGCTGTATTTTGAAAGCAAATATCCCTAAAACATGGTATATACATGAGATGCTGAATTTTTGAAAGTAAATATCCTAAAACATGGTATCTACCCCTTTGCATGCATTCAATCCCATCCCTTTCACTATACACCCCCAGTAGTTATTACAAAAATTATTACAGACCAAATGGATCAGAGGAAAGAATAAAAATTATCAGTGATTACATCTACATCTAATCAGCTTAATCCAGACTCAGAGTCTAATAATATGAGATAAACCAACTTCCAGGATTGGATTTTCCAAAGCCTTCTCTTATTTGGGACGTGTCAAAGTTCCAAGGAACTTCAAGAGTTCCAGGCAATGCTCACACCCCAAATATCATTGCAGAAATCAGATTATAGTGCAGTGTGGAAGGGCCAGCCCTCAAATGTCCAAGTTCAGAGGGAACTCAAGGTCCCAAGGCAAGGCTCACAGGAGGGGGGCAGAACTTAGAGACTAGGAGTGAGTGTAAGTGCAATTGAAGGGAATTAGGGAGGGGGGCCATGGCAGGCTGGTGGTCATGCCCAACAATTGGGATGCTGACACACCCCTGACCAGCCTGTCAGCCTTAGAATTGGGGAGTTAAGACCTTATTGAAGGCCAAGTTCAGCCCTGGACAGCAATTGGGATGCTGCCAGGCCATACCTTAACTCAGCACACATAGGGGAATGGGGTATGGGAGCAATTGTTCATACTAGCAGCAAGAAGTAAAGAAAGAGCAGGCAAAAGCATGTAGGTACTTCAAAATTAACTTTGCATAGGATTGAAAGCAGGCATGGATACAGGGACTGTAAGCAAACACATTAGAAAGATACTGAAATTAATTTTAGGACATACCAGTTCAAAGAAGCAAGTAAGGAGAAACAGTAGCCTTATGAAAGCCAAAGTGCAATCAAGAAGCCAGAGTATAAGTTTAGAAGAGAGTTATGATTTTTGTGTGCTTAATCGTGTGTGGAGGATTATTCCCATCGTGTGTGCTTTGTGTTAAAGAGTCATGTATTTATAGTGCAGAAAAGAAGCAGAAATAGGTAAGAAAATAGTTTGAAAATCAATCACACAAGGTTTCCCTTTAATTAAGGGATTCTGATTTCAAACGGGCAAAGTAAATAAGGATAGAGGTTAATTAAACACTTTTCAAAGTAGTGCGAGAAGGGTAAATACATACTAGTTATTTAAGGAAAGGGTTTGAGGGTACACGGTTGTGCAAATTAAGGAAAGGAAATCAATTGACCGCCAAGCAATTATGAGTCGAAATGTTTGCATGAATGAACCAAGTCAGAAAAAAGGTAAAGAGAGGCTCTTAATTAAAAAGAAGCGGTAACAATCAATTAACCCCAAAAATGGATTCTGATTCAATCACAGGTTGGAAAGCCTTTTGAAGAAAGGTTCATCACATATAAAAACATGCAGACACGTTTAAACATTGAAAGAACTGTCATGCTATCCAGAAAAAGTCTAGTATAGAAGAGTCCAGAGTCATACACAAAAGGGTTCGAATTCAATACATGGATCCAAAGTGAGTTTGAGAGAGTCAAAGGCTCAAACACAACCCTGGTCTAAACACACAAGACCAAACTCGCCAAAAACCCCAAAATCCTAGGGTTTTGACTTGATTCAGATGCAAAGAAGACAAAAATGAGGGAACAAGCAAATACAGTAGAAAGTTCAAAGTAAACAGAGTAAGGAACTTAATTCGAAACATAATGAGAGCAAAAGAAATAGTAGAGGAAAACATGTTTAAGCAGGTATTCTAGAGGAAACTTAAAAGGTAAAAAAATAATAAGAACACTTAATGAACACGGTAGGAAAATACAGTAGGCGAGATCATAGTGGAAGGCAAATAGTCGAACATAGTGGGAAAGCATGTGAAAACATAGCATAGAAACATGGTAGAAGGAAGAACAAAATATAGCAAACATAGTAGAAGAACATGTGTAAAAAAAAGAACATAAGAACATAGTAGAGACAAACATACACAAAGAAAGGGAAAAGAAAAGTCGGAGAAAACACTAAAGTATTTTTTAGAAACCCTAAATCAGAAAGAAGTGACTTTGAAAGTAAAAAAATTTTATAAGAAAAGTTGGGGAAATCCTTCAAGAACTCAAAATAGAGCATGAATACACACAGATCTGAGGAGAATCGGAGAAAAACCTCGAACAGCTAGGGTTTCAGGTGAACCCTAGAATAAGAAAGGCTTGGAAAGGTCCGATCTAAGTCGGATAAGGCTGGACACAGGCTCAAGAGGCTAAGATATGCCGGAGCCAGGCCGGAGATGGCCGAAAATCTCAAGTCGGCGAAGATCTGAGTGGAGACCTTTGAGGTCTAGCCTCAAACCTTCGAGTACTACGCATATAGGAGCAATGGGGCCTGAGTATGAGGTTTCCGTGGCCTGAGAAGCCATGGATTCCAGCGAGAATCGAAGGGATTAGGATTAGTTTAGGTGGCGGCGACTAGGGTTTGCAGAGAGAATGGGAGAGGAAGGGGATTCAAGGGCGGCGGGTAGAGGGAAATGAATTTAGGGTTGGGGTGTTGGTAGATTAAAAATGGAAAGGGTGCGTGTGAGTCGTTGATCTTTTAGATCAACGGCTGTGATTAAATAGAATCCGGTCGGGTGCTTTAAACAGGTTAGGGGATTGGGTTGGACTGGTCCAGAATTGGGCCTGGAATTGGGTCAATTAAGGGGATTAATGTGGCCATAATTGAAATGCAGATGGGCTATATATTAAATAGCCAATTTTCCCTTTTTAATTTAATTACAATGGTTAAAATGATTTTAAAAACACATTGAAAGCACTGAACTAATTAATAATATATAAACATTAATCTAAAAAATACTGGGAGTAATTTTACAGTTGTAAAATGCTATTAATCGTAATATAGGCTATAATTGCAATTTTATACCATTTAGCTTAAAAAATATCAAATAAATTTATAAAAATATGATAAAATCACCTTAATTATATTGTCGTGTAAATATGAGGAAGGAAATAAATTATTCACCAAAATAATAGTTTGGGAATAAATATTGGATTTTGTACTACTAAAATAAATAATAAAATGATTTTAAATGCTTTTTAAATTAGAAAAAATGTCAAAATTCTTGGGCATACTTATATATGCATGTACATGCTATTTTGAGAATATTTTGTGTATAAAAATAGATAGGGAAAAAATGGGTATCAACATGTGGTTATAGATGTTTCTCCCTTGCCGGGACGTAATTACTCATGCTATCGAATCCCTGTCGGGATAGTGTGGACCTTATCGATCTCTTCTCGGGACTCTCATTATAATTGTAAATATTATATAAATATGGATCGGGTAGCACGCCGCAACAATATTAAATATGGATCGGGTTGCACGCCGCAACAATATTAAATATGGATCGGGTTGCACGCCGCAACAATATTAAATATGGATTGGGTTGCACACCGCAACAATATTATATATGGATCGAGTTGCATGCCGCAACAATATTAAATATGGATCGGGTTGCACCCGCAACAATATTATATACGGATCGGGTTACACGCTGCAACAGAGATATAATGATATGGGAGCGGGTGGTACGCCTACCACGAGATATATTGATATGGGAGCGGGTGGTACGCCTACCATGAGATATAATGAAATTAGAGCGGGTGGTACGCCTACCACGAGATACATGAAATGGGATCGGGTTGCACGCCTGCAACGAGATATGTACTGACAGTGAAACCTGCTTTTATTTCCCTTATCCGTGTTAGAGTTAAATTATTGATGTTCTTTATTATTCTCTTGATATTCTGTTTTTTCCTGTTATCCCCCGAAGCATGTTTCCCCCTCCCATCCTTACTTGCTTATACCTGCTTTACTTTCCGCCGTATTTTATATAACTGCACAGGTTTATTTGATAGTCTGGTCCTAGCCTCGTCACTACTTCGCCGAGGTTAGTCTAGGCACTCACCAGCACATGGGGTCGGTTGTGCTGATACTACACTCTGTGCTCTTTTGCACAGATCCAGGTATTGGACAACTTCAGTAGTTGAAGGGCTTCCTTCAGTCCACCCGGAGACCCAAAGTAGATCTGCAGGCGTTCGCGGGCCCTGGCATCTCCCTCTATCTTTATTCCCTGTTTCATTTTCTTTGTTTCAGAAACAACTTATTGTATTTTCCTTCGGACTTTGTGTGTAGTGACTCTTAGACAGTCTGTGACACTGTGACACCAGATCTTGGGTAGAGGCTTATGTTGTATTTCCGCATTTTCTATTCAGTTTATTTAATTTAAGACTTCCGCTTTATTATTAAATTCCAATGTTGCATGCGATTGCTGATATTTGCTAAAAGAGGTAATTAAGGTTTGGCTTGCCTAGCTCTCACTAGTAGGCGCCATCACGACTCCCGAGGGTAGAAATTCTAGGTTGTGACAAGTTGGTATCAGAGCTCTAGGTTACATGGGTCTCACAGTTCACAGATAAGCTTAGTAGAGTCTGACGGATCGGTACGGAGACGTCTGTATTTATCCCCCAGAGGCTACAGAGTTAGGAAAAGTTTCACTTCTATTCTTTCCTGTCGTGCGATTTTGTTCTCTCAGTGCTAAATTGAAACCTCTACTCTTGTCCTTTCGCGAATGGCGAGGTCACGTACCGCTTCTTCAGCCGAACAGCAGCACAGACCGGTGGTAGATCAGCGACGTCTTCGAAGGCTTTGTAGAGGTTGGATAAGTTTCATCAAGCACTTCACTACTACCATCAGCGGTGCATCTTCTGAGGATCCCCAAGATTTTCTAGACAGCGGTCATGAGGTTCTCAGGAACATGGGGATCGTGGAGACCGATGGGGTCTATCTTGCTACTTTTCGCTTGTCTGGATCCGCCAAGACGTGTTGTAAAGATTATTGATTGGCTATACCAGCTAGGTCATCAGCTTCGACTTGGGGACAGTTCACGCAGCTATTTCTGGAGAAGATTCTTCCCATCATTCAGACAGAGGCCTATCAGGGGCAGTTTGAGCGTCTCCAGCAGGGTTCTATGGTTGTTACCAGTATGAGATCAGATTCATCGGCTTGGATCGTCATGCTATTATCATACTACTGTGAGAGAGAGTGAGGAGGTTCATTGAGGGACTCGTCCAGCCCGCTCAGTTAGCTGGAGGTGGAGGTAGAAATGCTGGAGGTGGAGGTAAAGGTATTAGAGGTGGAGGTGCAGGTATGGTTCTGGTTTGTGATAGAGATGATTCAGTGTTATTTGATCCTATTCTGCACTGTGTCTGGTCATGCCTAGTGATTCACTGAGTATTCTTGTTTATGTGTCTACACCGGTGGATGATTCCATTGTAGTTGATCGAGTCCATCACTCTTGTGTTGTGGTGATTGGGGGTCTGGAGACTCGTGTAGATTTATTGCTTTTAGATATGGTCGACTTTGATATTATATTGGGGATGGACTGGTTATCACCCTATCACGCTATCTTGGACTGCCATGCCAAGACTGTGACCTTAGCTTTACCGGGTATGCCTCGCTTAGAGTGGAGAGGGACTCCAGGTAATTCTACCCGCAGTGTCATATCATATGTGAAGGCTCGGCGTATGGTCGAGAAGGGGTGTTTGGCTTATCTAGCTTATGTTCGGAGCTCCAGTGCTGAGGTCTCCTCTATTGATTCTGTGCCCGTTGTTTGTGAGTTCCCTGATGTTTTCCCTTCAGACCTGTCGGGTATGCCACCCAACAGGGATATTGATTTCTGCATTGATCTGGTTCCGGGCACTCAGCCCATTTCTATTCCGCCACATCGTATGGCCCCGCTGGAGTTGAAGGAGTTAAAAGAACAGTTGCAGGACTTGCTTGAGAATGGTTTCATTAGACCCAGTGTCTCACCTTGGGGTGCTCCGGTGTTATTTGTCAAGAAGAAGGATGGGTCAATGAGAATGTGTATTGATTACCGGCAATTGAACATGGTAACGGTCAAGAATAAGTATCCACTGCCGAGGATTGATGATTTTTTCGACCAGCTTCAGGGTGCCAGGGTATTTTCCAAGATTGACTTGCGATCTGGCTACCATCAGTTGAGGATTAGGGCATCCGATGTCACTAAGACAGCCTTCCGCACTCGGTATGGGCATTATGAGATCTTGGTTATGTCATTTGGGTTGACAAATGCCCCAGCAACTTTCATGGACTTGATGAACCGAGTGTTCGGGCCTTATTTGGATTCATTCGTGATAGTGTTCATTGATGATATATTGATATACTCCCGCAGCCAGGAGGAGCACGAGCAGCACCTTAGAGTGGTTCTTCAGACTCTGAGGGATAGTCAGTTATATGCGAAGTTCTCGAAGTGTGAATTCTGGTTGGGTTCAGTTGCATTTCTGGGTCATATCGTATCGGTTGAGGGTATTCAGGCGGACCCAAAGAAAATAGAGGCAGTCAAGAACTGGCCTAGACCAGCATTAGCTACAGAGATTCGGAGTTTCTTGGGGTTGGCAGGCTACTACAGACGGTCCGTGGAGGGGTTTTCATCTATTGCAGCCCCGATGACCAGATTGACCCAGAAGGGTCCCCAGTAACAGATGGTCGGATGAGTGTGAGGCGAGCTTTTCAGAAGCTCAAGACAGCTCTGACTACGGCACCGGCGTTAGTTTTGTCCATAGGTTCAGGGCCTTATACAGTCTATTGTGATGCTTCCCGTGTTAGACTTGGAGCAGTGTTGATGCAGGATGGCAAGGTCATTGCCTATGCTTCGAGGCAGTTGAAGATTTACGAGAAGAACTATCCGGTTCATGATCTAGAGTTGACAGCCATAGTTCACGCATTGAAGATTTGAGGCACTATCTGTATGGCGTTGCATGTGAGGTGTTCACTGATCACAAGAGTCTTCAGTACTTGTTCAAGCAAAAGGAGTTGAATTTGAGGCAGAGGAGATGGTTGGAGTTGTTGAAGGATTATGATGTCACCATTCTTTATTCATCCGGGCTTCGCGAAGATGTATCGGGATTTGCGGCAGCATTATTGGTGGCGTAGAATAAAGAAGGATATCGTAGCATATGTGGCTCATTGTTTGAATTGTCAGCAGGTTAAGTACGAGCATCAGAGGCCTGGTGGTGTATTTCAGAGGATTGAGCTTCCCGAGTGGAAGTGGGAACGAATTACTATGGATTTTGTTACTGGACTTCCGCTGACTCGGAAGAAGTTCGACGCAGTTTGGGTCTTTGTTGATAGGCTGACTAAGTCAGCACATTTCATTCCTGTGGCAGTCTCCTATTCTTATGAGAGATTGGCTGAGATCTATATTCGGGAGATTGTCCGCCTTCATGGTGTGCCCATGTCTATCATTTCGGACCAGGGTACGCAGTTTACCTCGCACTTCTGGAGGGCAGTTCAGCGAGAGTTGGGCACACGGGTTGAGTTGAGCACAGCATTTCATCCCCAAACGGACGGTCAGTCCGAGCGAACTATTCAGATTCTAGAGGATATGCTTCGAGCTTGTGTTATTGACTTTGGAGGGTCATGGGATTAGTTCTTGCCTTTAGCAGAGTTTGCCTACAACAACAGCTACCAGTCGAGTATCCAGATGGATCCTTATGAGGCTTTATATGGTAGACGGTGTCGATCTCCGGTGGGATGGTTTGAGCCGGGAGAGGCTCGGTTGTTGGGTACGGATTTGGTTCAGGAGGCCTTGGACAAGGTCAGGATCATTCAGGATAGGCTTCGTATAGCTCAATCCAGGCAAGAGAGTTATGCGGACCGCAAGGTTCAAGATGTGGCATTCATGGTTGGTAAGCGGGTATTGCTCCGAGTGTCGCCTATGAAGGGCGTGATGAGATTTAGGAAGAAGGGCAAGCTTAGCCTTAGGTTCATTGGTCCGTTTGAGATTCTTGATTGAGTGGGAGAGGTGGCTTATAGACTTGCTTTGCCGCCGTGTTTATCGGCCGTACATCCAGTGCTTCATGTGTCCATGCTTCGGAGTTATCACGGCGATCCAGCCCACGTGTTAGATTTCAGCACGGTCCAGTTGGACAAGGATTTGTCTTATAAGAAGGAGCCGGTAGCTATTCTAGACCGGCAGGTTCTTCAGTTGAGATCCAAGAGTTTTCCTTATGTTCGTGTTCAGTGGAAAGTTCAGCCTCCTGAGGCATCGAGCTGGGAGTCCAAGTCCGACATGCGGAGTCGTTATCCTCATCTTTTCCCCGACTCAGGTACTTCTTTCTTTTGTCCGTTCGAGGACGAACGGTTGTTTTAGAGGTGGAAAATGTGACGACCCAAAGGCTCATCACCTGTTTTCTTATTCATTCCAAACTTTTGAGGCATTGAAAACCTCATTTGGGGTTGCCGCGATTTGCGTGCGTAGTCCGAGCGCGTAGCCGGAGAGCTTTAATAGGAATTCTATGAGAAAAAATGCTACATTATGATATTAAATTGAATAAATTTGACTTCGGTCAACATTTTGGATAAACGGACACGGACCCGTGAATTGACGGTCCCGAAAGGTCCGTAGGAAAATATGGGACTTGGGCGTATGCCTGGAATCGAATTCCGAGGTCCTAAGCCCGAGAAATGAATTTTTGTGTGAAATTGTTTTCTGGAAAAGATTAAGGAAAATAAAAATAAAATTTGATTAAAAGACTATGGTATCGGGCCCGTATTTTGGTTCTGGCGCCCGGTACAAGTCTTATATGTGGTTTAAGCGCTTTCTGTTAAGTTTGGTTTAAAATGGACATCGTTTGACATGTTTCTGACTCGAAATGGATAATTTGATGTTTTATGAAATTTGGAAGAAATCATGGGTTTTGAGGCCTAATTTGATGTTCATGATGTTATTTTGGCAATTTGATCGCACGGATAAGTCCGTAGGATGGTTTTGAGGTGGTGTGTATGTTTGGTTTGGAGCCCCGAGGGCTCGGGTGAGTTTTGAGTAGGTTCCGGGATGCCTTAGGCTTAAAATATCAGCTGTTGCAGGTTCAGGAAATATTGCCGGCCTCTGAATCCTCTAGCGCGGTCCGCGAGAAATCGCGTGCGGCCGCGGAGTGGCCAGCACGGCCGCGGTCGCCTTTGCGCGGTCCGCAGTGGGTGCTGGGCGGCCGCGGTCGCCTTTGCGCGGTCCGCGCAGGGCTAAGATCCGCAGGTCTTCAGGTAGGCCAGGCCAGCGCGGCCGCGGTGCCTTTTTGCGCGGTCCGCGCTGGGACTTCGGAGGGGTATATATAGACGGGAATTTCAGTTATTTTTCACTTTTCAAAAACCCAAAACATAAGAGGCGATTTTCCAAACAATCTTCTTCTTCAAAACGATTGGTAAGTGATTTCTAACTCATTTTCTTCACTCCTTAACATCTTTTAACATAATTTTCAACTTCAAAACAAAGATTTTAATGGGAAAATTTGGGAATTTTGGGTAGAACCTAGGTTTTTCTAAAATTGGGGATTTGGACCTCAATTTGAGGTCCGATTTCAAAATAATTTATATATTTGAGTTCGTGGGGGAATGGGTAAACGGGTTTTGGTTCGAACCTCGGGTTTTGACAATGTGGGCCCGGGGGCATTTTTGACCTTTTTGGGTAAAACTTGGGAAACTTATTTTCATGCATTGGGGATGATTCATTTAGCACTTATTAATGTAATTAAGTAAATTGTGACTAGATCGAGCGGATTGGTGGAGAAATCAAGGGGTAAAGTACAATTGAGACTTGATTTGTGTTCAAGACATCGAGGTAAGTGTTTGGTCTAACCTTAGCTTGAGGGAATAGGAGTTGAGTCTTATTTGCTACTTGCTAATTGTCGAGTACGATGTATAGCTATGGTGACGAGTATCTATACATTGGTGTCTAGCATGACCATGAGTCCTATATTCTGATTTCCATGACTTCGTTGTATTATTCATGCCTTGGTGATTATTTCTATTTGTTGTGCAAAGATGTGGAAAGAATCGTGACTTATGGATATTGAGGAGCGTTGGCTCCAGTTGTATAGCGAATTGCGAAAGTATAAGTGATAATTGAACCTCTAGAGCATTGGATCGAGTTGTGAAGTAAATTGTGAAGTAAAAGTGAGGAGAGAAAAGATCATTATGCTGTCCCTTGGCGGGCTATTGTCGAATTGTGGTTCCCTTGTATTGTCTTCTTACTTGTTATTACGGATGCTTAGTTTAATGATTCCTTGTGTTGAGTAAGGACTAAAGTTATAGCTGCGGTAGTTAGGTATTGTAATACGTTTGGTTATAGCTGAGGTGTTTAGGTGTAGTAACAAGTTTGATAATAGTTGTGGTAGTTAGATGTTGTAACAGGATTGATCATAGTTGTGGTAGTTAGATGTTGTAACAAGATTGATTATAGTTGTGGTAGTTAGATGTTGTAACAGGATTGATCATAGTTGTGGTAGTTAGATGTTGTGACAGGATTGATTATAGTTGTGGCAGTTAGATGTTGGGACAAGTGTGGTTATAGATGTTTCTCCCTTGCCGGGACGTAATTACTCATGCTATCGAATCCCTTGTCGGGAAAGTGTGGACCTTATTGATCTCTTGTCGGGACTCTCATTATAATTGTAAATATTATATAAATATGGATCGGATTGCATGCCACAACAATATTAAATATGGATCGGATTGCACGCCGCAACAATATTAAATATGGATCGGTTTGCACGCCGCAACAATATTAAATATGGATCGGGTTGCACGCCGCAACAATATTGTATATGGATCGGGTTGCATGCCGCAACAATATTAAATATGGATCGGGTTGCACGCCGCAACAATATTGTATATGGATCGGGTTGCATGCCGCAACAATATTAAATATGGATCGGGTTGTACGCCGCAACATTATTATATACGGATCGGGTTGCACGCCGCAACGGAGATATAATGATATGGGAGCGGGTGGTACGCCTACCACGAGATATAATGATATGGGAACGGGTGGTACGCCTACCACGAGATATAATAAAATGGAAGCGGGTGGTACGCCTACCACGAGATACATGAAATGGGATCGGGTTGTACGCCTGCAACGAGATATGTACTGACAGTGAAACCTGCTTTTATTTCCCTTATCCGTGTTAGAATTAAATTATTGATGTTCTTTATTATTCTCTTGATATTCTGTTTTTACCTGTTATCCCCCGAAGCATGTTTCCCCATCCCATCCTTACTTGCTTATACCTGCTTTACGGGGCTCGACTCTTTTTAGTTTTAGAAGGTTTAAATAAGTGTCTGTAGACGCAAAGTAGTGTGTTTCTTCTTTTTCTTTGTTTGGTGGAGATCTACTCCTATCCTAAGTAGATTGCTTTTTTTGGGTGTGTTTGCATGTATCACTAGTAGTCTTCAATGCTTCCGTTGTTAACTTTGTAATGTTGTGTTTAGTTGTGTGGCTGGTCTATGTGTGTGTAAGCTTCCTATTTGATGTATTCCCATGTAACGGCTATTAATGAATAAAAAGTGCTGGTCTGCTTTGTTAAATATTCCTTATGTATACGTAATTAATAATCCCTGAGGGAATCCGGATCTTGAGTGAACCTCAAAGCCATGCCAGCCTGGAGTTAATTCTTTCTATGGACAGCCTTTTTTTTAAGACCTAATCTAGGCATTAGCCATTTAAAAAGATGGATTTAGGTTTCGGAGGTAGATCAAAAACCTCAGCGAAGGTCACCGAACACGAACAAGATACGAAAGATGTTAGACAGCGGACCACTTAAACTACTTAGTTAGAGATTGTTTGCTATTGCTTATGCCTCAGCAGAGAAGTAAAGTTCTGCTCTCCTCTCTTTCTCTTACGTATCTAGTTCTATAGCTTAACCCTGACTTTTACGATGTAAGGGCAGAACGTAATAGTAATAAAGGAAAAGCAAGGTGTGGCGCTAAGTCAAAACTTTTTGGTCTCCATGTTCCGGTCCCGGAAGAAGCTTATTTTTCTCGCTATAAGGCATAAGTAGTGAAAGAAGTAGACCTATAAAGAGAAAAGGAAGCGCTATCCCTCCTACTTATGATTCAACATTTAGCTCGATCTATTCTAGATGTCTTTTTTACATCAATGGCATCAGCTGGAGCTTGCACCGAATTGCTTACCCGCGGAACTCATTTAACCCGACCCTGCATAAGTACCAATGCCCCTTCCCCTTTCACCTCTAGGAAAAACTTCTGGGATGAGCCCTTCTACTCGTAATTTTTATATTAGAGGGAAAATTCTCGATCCCAGACCAGGCTCCGATCAAGGCTTATAAAAGCATCAACCTCATCCTAAAAGGACTCCTTTAGCTTTGGGGTTGATTTACGTGGCTCAAGACTTTGAGTCAAGAGGTCAGGTGTTCAGAAAGGTGGTGATGCGGCATTGGCATTTTCAGCAAATTCATCAGATAGCTTGCCTTCTTTTCGTTTACGTGGCTACATACTTGTAGCGATCAAAGGGCATATTTATTATTATTTATTATTTATATAAGGAAAAGGTAATTGTATGGGCCTTTGCTTCGAGAACAATCGTATTAGCGCCTTCGCAGCCTGCCTTTCCATTCTTCGAGTGCAGTTCCTTCTTGAGCCTTTTCTTTTTGACTCCTACCGAAGCAAGCCTCTCAAGTGCTGACCTTTCTTCCCACCTTTGAGCGAAGCAAGCCTCTCAAGTGCTGACCTTTCTTCCCCCCTTTGGTGAGCTGACCTTCTTGTGTCACGAGTGATGTCAAACCTCCTTCTTGTCTTCTATTCCGGGAAGTGGTATAATAGGTCCCCTAAGGGAAGCCCTTTGGCAGCTGTCCGAGCCTTCCCTTGATTGTGCCTTTAGGCTTTTCTTCTTGCTGCTTTGTTTGCGCTTTCGAATCCGCTTCTGTAAAGAAAGGAGAAGAGAGAGGCGTCGGCTAACTAAGGACGATGATGGAAACTATCCCAGGAAGGTGAGCAAGAAGAGTCTTCACTACTAGCTAGTATTGAAAGAAAAGAAGGCCTACCTTCGCTTTGTGCGCTAAGAGCTTTCTTTCCTGTAGGATAGGAAGAATGGAATAGGAAGATAAAAGGACATTCTTCAGAGTGAAACTGAACCAGACAAAGGCCCTTCTCTCCGTGATCAACTTCCTTTCGTAGTACCCATACCCCCAGGGGAATTCGAATCCCCGCCGCCTCCTTGAAAGAGAGGTGTCCTAACCACTAGACTATGGGGGTATATTGAATAGACTTTGACTAAGAATAAGGTTCCCTTCTCTTCCACTCTATCTCCTTATTGGATTGGTAGGTACATTCCTCTTTCTCTTCTCTTAGTCGACTAGACTTCCCTCACATCCTACTCTTCATTATAGAAGGTTCTTTATTCCAAATACTGGCGAATCACCTTCATTCAATGCTAGCATCTCTCTCAGCTGAAAGAAGATCAACTCTCAAGCTCACCCCTTTTTTGCTTTAGTCAGAAGAGCCTCTCTCCTCCTCGAGTTCTAAATCAGCAAGAGAAGAGGGACCTATAAGACAGCAAGGAAGTTTGATTTACATAAAACCTCTTGCAAGAAGATTCTATCCATCAGGTAAAGCCCCTTTGACTAGAAAGTAAAATCTCTGTCAAAGACAGATCTAAAGGCTTGAACAGTTAGGAATGAAACTGCCTACGGGAAGAGTGAGCTCTTTCTTCTCACCTTCGGCTACTAAAAAGGAAGGAAGACTGGTGCGACAATAGTAATGCCAAGCCAAAATCTGCTTATTTTCTTCCTCATCTTAGGCATAGATAGAATTCGCTCGCCTGCCCTTGAATGGCCTTTATAGCCTTAAGGCGATCTATCCAACTATCCAAAGCCTAACCCAGTACAGATCTGATCCTAAATCGCTCTACGCTTTGAGCCGGCTAACTCTTTGAAGCCCACTGATGCCTTTTGAAGACCTTCTTCCCTCTACCCTGATGAAAAGAGTTCCAGTGAGCTCGCCAAGGAAAGCAGATTAATTCTATCAAACTCTTTCTTCCCAGCTAAGCTAAAGAAGATCTAACCCTCCTCTTCCACTGAGGCCACTTCCTTCTTACCATTTAGCTATTTTCCCCATCGAGAAAGAGATCGAGGATAGGTCGGAAGCTTCTTCCTTCGAAGGACTTTCTCCTTCATCAAATGAATTCTCTCCCATGACCCCATTCAATCAATGCTACCGGGTATTCACTCGCTTATTGAAAATCTTGCCATACCATATTTTCCATTTAGTCGGCACTCTTGTCTGTCGAGTACTTTTAGTAGTCTTGCTCTTCCTTCCTCCATTGCTGAGGTTAGCTCTGTATTTTTGTCGTGTACTTTTTCTCTCTTTCTAATTCTAAGGATTAAGTCTTCCGCTAACATAACAAAAAAGAAAGGAAAGCAGGGAAGAGGACTAAGCTCTGTCCGAGAAGATCGGGTATTCAACTTCATTCATGCCGAGCGGCAAGAGGGGTAGCAGGAACTGGAACGGATTATTCGACCTGATCGATTTGTCTGCCCCAAAACGTGTGCTTCCACGGAGTATGGTTCAACCCGGGCTAGCTATGGAACAGGCTTGTGAACTAGGGACTCCGTTTCGGGATCTTCATCGCCTGGATAAAGAGTTTCCACTGATGGGGAGGTTCTTTAACTGGCTAATTGACTTAGTGAATCGGCTCTGACGCTCTCTGCGTCCGTGGGATCAACTCCACCTTAGAGATCTTCCAGATCCGCAACTACAAGCTCTCGAGTGGGAACAGGATCTCCTACTGCTGATAGGTATGCAATCGAAGAATCTGGCGAGATATGGAGAGGATATGCTCGAACCGGACCGCATCTCCATTTGCACATGGATAATGTGCTGCCCCTTTCTTTTCTTCCAAACTCGGTCGAATACGTCGTTAACCTTTGTGGTGGATCGACGAGAGTGCGCCTAGCCAGGAGTGTGGTTGGTGTCACCTCCCGTGCGCTAGCTCTGCCTTTGCCGGATCTTTATTCGCCCACTCCTTCACAGAGCGATGACTAAGAGCCGGGAATTCTGAATTCTCTTAGTAGAGCCTGAAAGTAGCCCTTGGATCGATTCCTACCACGGACGGGTATACATTTCATCCATATCGCCGGCCTCACATGGACGGAGATGCTTATGTTTATCATATCACGGCTTCCTAAGATGCTAACACAGGGGCTACTATTGCTACGGGAGCTTATTGGTGGAGCAAGAAGAGCGGAGATGGAGATATAGGCTAGCTAAATGCCCTCAAATCCGTCTACGAAAACGTGCTGGTACACGACAAGTAAGTACAGCTAACCTAAAACGAGGTGCTTTCTCGGGCTCGGGAATGAGTGGTGAACCAGGAATCGACCCTATGAATAGCTCCTTACCTTAGTCATAGTTAGGTTAGGCCTACTTCTTTCAAAACAAAAAGGGGAATGAATAGCCAAAGCCCCTTCTATGAAGTCAAGCAACCGAACCTCTCGGGTGACCTTCCCCTCCTTTCCGCCTTCGTACGACTAGTCTGATTTTCTTTATTCCTTCCTTGTCGTGAATCGCTCCTTCCCACCTTACAGAGAGGGATGTCCCTGCCCCACCCCAGGCAGGAGAAGGGCTTATACTGCTCGCCTGTCGCTGTCGAGTTGCTCTGTGCTTGCTCATTCTAGCTAGTCGTGACGACCTCTCATTATCTATTTTCCAGTCGCCTTCTTCCTTTGTCTTTTCCTTATGGCACGACTGAGCTCGTGTCCGTCTCAGTCTCTGATTAGCGAGTTCAGTTGCTTGCTGGGCGGTAGAGTCGCTAGACTGACGACTGAGTGCCCTCTCTATCGCCTTGATTGTCGGTATAGTCCTCATTCTTGCTAGCTCACTTGGATTCTCTCTCACTAGCTTCCCTCTCGCTTGACTCACTCTGATTCTGCACTTGCCGAGTGAGCATAGCTTGCAATCACTCTGAGTCTCGCTAATTGCTCTGATCCATTTGCTTATTCTTCTCTCCTTTTGCGCTAGACCGAGTTCGTTCATTCTCATTCGTAGTAGGGGGCTTCGCTGACAGAGTGCTATACATTGTCTAGCCTTCGTCAACTTTCAACAGTCTTCTGCTTACGCCGCTAAAGAAGCCTTCAAACCAATCAAGAGTGAGGCGGACTAGCGACCGGCTGGCAACCAATAAAGAATCAGAGTGACCGGCAAGCGACATGAGCGAAGGAAAAGCCTCGTCTAGCAACAAAGAGACGAGTGACCGCAAGCTAGCAACAACGAAAGAATGAGCGACAGCAGCTCGAAAGGCTTTAAGCATCTTGCATCTTGCAAGAGCCTACCTCTACCCGAAAGCGAGACAGGGGGCTAGGTAGAGAATACCTAGTGGCGCGAGATAACTCTCTCCTTTGAACTCGGCTATTTATCCTGGCCGAAAGGGAAGCTGTAACTGATTGTTAACACTCAATCAAGCACGACTTGAAAGTCAGGATAGATGAATCTCTCAGTTAGTACGTTTTAAACAAGCACTCGCTCTTCTCCTCTAAGTCGACTATCTTTGTTCGTCGATCTTCTTCTACAGTAAGGGGCGCCTCCCTCCCCCTTACCACTCTTTTCCACCCTCTGACCAACAACTCGTAATATTAAAATATCTTAAAAAACAAAAGCTACCGCTGTATTTTATATAACTGCACAGGTTTATTTGATAGTCTGGTCCTACCCTCGTCACTACTTCGCCGAGGTTAGGCTAGGCACTTACCAGCACATGGGGTCGGTTGTGCTGATACTACACTCTGTGCTCTTTTGCACAGATCCAGGTATTGGACATCATCAGTAGTTGGAGGGCTTCCTTCAGTCCACCCGGAGACCCAAGGTAGACCTGCAGGCATTTGCGGGCCCTGGCGTCTCCCTCTATCTTTATTCCATGTTTTATTTTCTTTGTTTCAGAAACTACTTATTGTATTTTCCTTCGGACTTTGTGTGTACACTACAAGAAAAAGGTTTATTAGCGACCAACACCTAATGACCGGGCAAAAATGTGGTCCCTAAAAGTGTGCCTATAGGGACAAGTTTTTTGACTGGTCCCTAATTCTCTTTTTATTTGCTAAATTAGTTGAAAAGATAAATATCCCGTCCCTAATAAGCTAAGTTAAGCGGGGAGTAAAAGGGCCACGGCGCCAATATAAAAAACTCTTTTTATTTATCAGTTGAAAAAAAGCTCAAATTAATTAACCCCCCCCCCAACAACCCCTTCCCCACTCTTTCTATCGTATTTTCCCCAAAATAAAACCCTATCCTCTCTAGTGTGGTTTTTAATCTGAAAGCATGAAAAATCCTTAAAAATCAACTCTCTCAAATTTATCTCTCAAAGTTNGAAAGAGATCGAGGATAGGTCGGAAGCTTCTTCCTTCGAAGGACTTTCTCCTTCATCAAATGAATTCTCTCCCATGACCCCATTCAATCAATGCTACCGGGTATTCACTCGCTTATTGAAAATCTTTCCATACCATATTTTCCATTTACTCGGCACTCTTGTCTGTCGAGTACTTTTAGTAGTCTTGCTCTTCCTTCCTCCATTGCTGAGGTTAGCTTTGTATTTTTGTCGTGTACTTTTTCTCTCTTTCTAATTCTAAGGATTAAGTCTTCCGCTAACATAACAAAAAAGAAAGGAAAGCAGGGAAGAGGACTAAGCTCTGTCCGAGAAGATCGGGTATTCAACTTCATTCATGCCGAGCGGCAAGAGGGGTAGCAGGAACTGGAACGGATTATTCGACCTGATCGATTTGTCTGCCCCAAAACGTGTGCTTCCACGGAGTATGGTTCAACCCGGGCTAGCTATGGAACAGGCTTGTGAACTAGGGACTCCGTTTCGGGATCTTCATCGCCTGGATAAAGAGTTTCCACTGATGGGGAGGTTCTTTAACTGGCTAATTGACTTAGTGAATCGGCTCTGACGCTCTCTGCGTCCGTGGGATCAACTCCACCTTAGAGATCTTCCAGATCCGCAACTACAAGCTCTCGAGTGGGAACAGGATCTCCTACTGCTGATAGGTATGCAATCGAAGAATCCGGCGAGATATGGAGAGGATATGCTCGAACCGGACCGCATCTCCATTTGCACATGGATAATGTGCTGCCCCTTTCTTTTCTTCCAAACTCGGTCGAATACGTCGTTAACCTTTGTGGTGGATCGACGAGAGTGCGCCTAGCCAGGAGTGTAGTTGGTGTCACCTCCCGTGTGCTAGCTCTGCCTTTACCGGATCTTTATTCGCCCACTCCTTCACAGAGCGATGACTAAGAGCCGGGAATTCTGAATTCTCTTAGTAGAGCCTGAAAGTAGCCCTTGGATCGATTCCTACCACGGATGGGTATACATTTCATCCATATCGCCGGCCTCACATGGACGGAGATGCTTATGTTTATCATATCACGGCTTCCTAAGATGCTAACACAGGGGCTACTATTGCTACGGGAGCTTATTGGTGGAGCAAGAAGAGCGGAGATGGAGATATAGGCTAGCTAAATGCCCTCAAATCCGTCTACGAAAACGTGCTGGTACACGACAAGTAAGTACAGCTAACCTAAAACGAGGTGCTTTCTCGGGCTCGGGAATGAGTGGTGAACCAGGAATCGACCCTATGAATAGCTCCTTACCTTAGTCATGGTTAGTTTAGGCCTACTTCTTTCAAAACAAAAAGGGGGAATGAATAGCCAAAGCCCCTTCTATGAAGTCAAGCAACCGAACCTCTCGGGTGACCTTCCCCTCCTTTCCGCCTTCGTACGACTAGTCTGATTTTCTTTATTCCTTCCTTGTCGTGAATCGCTCCTTCCCACCTTACAGAGAGGGATGTCCCTGCCCCACCCCAGGCAGGAGAAGGGCTTATACTGCTCGCCTGTCGCTGTCGAGTTGCTCTGTGCTTGCTCATTCTAGCTAGTCGTGACGACCTCTCATTATTCTATTTTCCAGTCGCCTTCTTCCTTTGTCTTTTCCTTATGGCACGACTGAGCTCGTGTCCGTCTCAGTCTCTGATTAGCGAGTTCAGTTGCTTGCTGGGCGGTAGAGTCGCTAGACTGACGACTGAGTGCCCTCTCTATCGCCTTGATTGTCGGTATAGTCCTCATTCTTGCTAGCTCACTTGGATTCTCTCTCACTAGCTTCCCTCTCGCTTGACTCACTCTGATTCTGCACTTGCCGAGTGAGCATAGCTTGCAATCACTCTGAGTCTCGCTAATTGCTCTGATCCATTTGCTTATTCTTCTCTCCTTTTGCGCTAGACCGAGTTCGTTCATTCTCATTCGTAGTA
>NW_017670254.1:399890-411234 GCF_001879085.1 Nicotiana attenuata | reverse complement strand
AAAAGAAGAAGAGATTTTGACTATGACAACAGTCGCGACTATAAACACTGACTCGTGACATGGCAGGTGACGTACGCTCTGCTCTCTCGCGACCCCTACTCTAACAAAAGACAAATGCCCTACTGAAGATAGGTCGCCAAACTAACGACCAGATAGTTCCTCTTTTGAAGCGCCCAGTTCGCGTAGGGCGGACCGGGCCGAGGCCCGAGTCAGAAAGGCCTTTGAATGACTGCAAGGTTCATAATTAGGCGGAAAGAAAGAGTGAGGGAAGAGGGGCAGACCCCGGCCCGATCATCCAATTCCGCTCCACAGACAGGGCATGGTTCTGTAGTCCAAAGTCAACGTATCGTCCCAACTTTCGGTGTACCCATCGACGGCAGCGCCTTTCGGGGGTTCCTTAGGGACCGATCTCACTCTGCGTAGATTGACTGAACCAGAAAAACCTTCCACTGGCAGGCGAGTCGGTGTTTTCACCAGGATGTTTTCCGTTACTCATGGTCACATTGCCATCTCAACTTCTGATATTCTCCAGGTCTTGCACCAAAATACCTTCCACCGATTGACAGAACGTTCCGCTACTGACCTTGAAAAAGCAGCTTTCAAAGGTCTCGACGTCGCTTCGGTGAATCACTTGAGCCTGATACGAATTTTCGGTCCATGGAGGCTTAGACCAGTGAGCTATTACGCTTTCTCTTCAAAAGGAATGGATTGCTCCAAGCCCAGCCTCCTGGTTGTCATCGGCTCGATCACTTCCTTTCCACTAAAGTGATTGATTAGGGAACCTTAGCGTAGCGATCTGGGCTGTTTCCTCTCTTCTCGACTTTGGATCTCTAGCACGCCAAAAAGTCTGGTTCTGTACAAACGATCTAGGCCTGTAGTCGGAGTTTCCCAGGGGGCCCTGGGGTTGGTAAGGCAAATGAGGCCACCCTATGCCCATTGAGTCTCTATACCTCGGGCCAACGACATCATACGCTTCTACTGAAAATAGATTTCGCGGAAAACCAAGCTAATATCCGATCTTGGTTGGCCTTTCACCCCTAGCCACAAGTCATCCCCGTATTTTGCCACATACGTGGGTTCGGTCCTCCAAGGCCTGTTAGAGCTCCTTCAAAACCTGCCCTCATGGGCTAATCGATCGGTTGGGTCAAATAGGAAGAACTAGAAGATTCCCACCTCTGAAAGCGCCTAGCACCTAATGGCTTTTTAAGCCCGACTGTTCCATTTCCTCGCTGACCCATCCAATGCACAAAGGTACGCCCGTTAGAGATGAGTGCGCTTTACATAAATAAAGGAGCTCTAAAGCTCCGCTCCTTCGACTGATTGTTTCGCATCGGATCTCAGGTTCTCTATTGCACTCCTAAAATAGGGTTCTTTTCAACCTTTCCCGTCACGTACTCATGTACGCTATCGGTCCATGAGGAATACTTAGGCATTAGAGGGGTGGTCCCCCTTTCCTCGCGTAAAGAGCGATCAGAATTGAACAACGCCGCGTTTACTGGGAAGGATCGAACCATGGAAGAATCTACAGGGCTATCACCGTTCTTGTGCCAGATCTTCCAAATCTATTTCACAATTACAGTTCACTGCGCCCAAGCCTCCTTATAAAAGGGCGGCGCCTTGAAAGCGTTACCTTATTATTAGAGAAAGGGTTTGGAACCCCAACCAAACGTTTTTGGATTTTGGAAGTTTTTTCGCCCAAACCTAGGTTAGTGGGGTTCGCTTAGGACGAGCTTGCTGCTGAAAAAACGCTTCTAAGGGACTAGCGCGGCTCGCTTGCTCTCTCAACTCCGCCCCCTGTAACCCACTCACACACCTATAAAAAAGCCCATTTCTCCTTTTTTCTAAATAAGGTAGTCTTTGAAGCCGTAGCTTGCTGGGTTTTCCATCATCCAATCCACAACAAATCGAATGAAACGCTGGCGAAATGCTAAAAAGTAGCACTTTGCTGGAGGAAAGCGAAGCTTCGTGTTTGTTTTTCTTCAAACCCCGAATCCGCTCTCGTCATCGCCGGCTACTAACAGGGGTCTCGGTTTGATTTTCCCTTCCTTTAGCTACTACGAGATGTTCAAGTTCGCTAAGTTTGAAAAAGTCCAAAGAACGGCAGACTAGCCACGAGCTTGGATTACGGTTTCCCGAGTCGGAAGATCCATGATCACAGACGGTATCTCCCATGCCTTTCGCCTCCTGAAAGCGTCACTTCCTTCTAAATGCCCGGCATCCAATCCAAACATTCTTTTTTCGATCTGACACCATCCTTGATTATGAGTTGAAAAGCATAGGTCTCACAAGCGTAACACTGGAACACCAAACCCAAGTCTCGACGAAAAAAAGGGAAAAGCAAGTACATCCTTAACGCCTCATTACATGACGTGGGAACGGCCGCTTTTCTGGGAACCTAATTCACATAGGCACTTTCCATTAGTTAACTTCACACACTATATAAAACAAAATAGTTGGAAGCGTTCGCGAGTAGAAAGCGAAAAACGAATTGGATTGACTATTGAGTGCAAGCCCGTATAATAGACGACCACATTATGGGTAAGTATCAAGGTGCGCTTACGAAGCAAACTACAACTAGAAGGCATGCCGATCTGCACCAACAAACCTTTTGGACTTGATGTGAAAAAGCGGAAAGAATAGGCACACAGTATTTTAGAGTAGAAGGAGTGGAGAGAAGCGCGACGACTGTTAGAGCGAGAGGAGCTTAAGTTGGAATTCAATAGTCTAAGAAATGGTCATACTGTGCGTAACAGCTACTGCGTGCAATCACCTCCTGCAAGAGGTGGATACCAACCAAACTGAACACTAGCCCCCAATTTTGTAGACGGGTTGGGTACCGGTCCTTCTATCCCGGTGAACAATGTTCCACTGATTAGTCGGGACCAGGAATTCGAACCTGCAGAATCTTCAGTCATGAGCCTGATGAAGGTTGACCATTCCTCTACCCCCTTCTTCCCTTCTCTTTCGAACTCCGCACAAACCAAGGGTTCGACTTGCATGTGTAAAGCATTATAGTCTGAGTACATGATTGTAAGCTTCTTAGCGCCTTAAGGCCACACTACGCTTAAAAGTAAGCTTTTCGCTCTTTTTCCTATTACATAACTTAGATGGAGGAGATATGTAAGCATAGACTTTTCTACGCAATCGATTCTTCTCTCTCCTTATTGATTTATCAATGTTACTTCAGGAGGGAGAGACCAACAAAAAAGGAGAGGTAGATATCGGCTGGTTTTTTCCAAGTCAAGTATAGTGATAGATTTACATCCCATTTTCAATATGAATTTGAATAGATTCTCTTTTATTATAAATATAGCTTTTTTATCTTCCACCTTGATCTCCACTGCTTGTGGGCGGGCCCCCTTCCCCTTCCTCTTTTTTTTCGTTTCAAGGCATGACCTTTAACTAACCGAACTGGTTAGTAAAGTAGAAATCATTAGCTGTCAACTGTTTCAATAGTCAGCACAGTGGAAGAGGGCGTAGCTTTTGAATGCTCCAAGTTTGCCCTCTCAAGGTTGAAATGTGAAAAGAATTGCTTTTGTTAGCAACAGATGCTTATAAGGATGATGCTCTTCCCTGTGCCTTATTCAAATAATTAATAAGGAAGACCGGGCTTAAAGGTAACCTACTTTTTGTGCTCACCCGGTGAAAGGCAATAGTAGGTAAAAAGGCTATTGGTTGCTTTACTTCCTTACCTTCGGGTAGGTGAAAAGCTGCTTAAGAAGAAAAGTTTCTTTTCTCTTGGCGACCTTCCACGACCCAAGGAAGGGTTGAAAGGGATCGATACCCAATAGCCCTTTCACTATGGGAAAGAGACGCCATTTCTTTATTAGCCGGTTACGAAAGCTCCTCGAAGAAAGAAAGAGGGTCTTTGCTTGCTTGACTTGCGTGAACACCAGGTCCAGGTCTTGCATTTGGCATTCCCAGCTGTTGACGTCCCATCGAGTTAGCTAGTTAAGGGGTGAAAGGGATTTAGGAAATGAATTAGCAGGCAAAGTCCTTGGCTCAGGCAATCTCCGGGTAACTTTCTGTATTCCTTAAGGTTACAAGGTGAACTGCACTTCCCTGCGGTAGCCCCGTCCTTGGACTAGGCCTCTTACCAGGGTTGGGTTCTAGTTGGCGGCCTCTTGGGTTCGTCCGGGACCCATATCGTGGTAAAAGTGGTGGCCTGGTGGCTCCACACCCACCTTATCATGCGTGTCTGTGGGAGCATTTTGTTGCTAGCGTTTTGGCGCTCAGGCCTTAATGTTCTCAGTCCTTCTTTCGCCCGAGATGCCCTTTTACTAAAAGATTTTTTCCCGCATCGAACAAGACCCACTACTACTAAGTTTTAGCCATTTCGGGTGCGGATGGGGATTCCCCAATAGAATTCTAGCAGATTCCGGATTTTGATGCCACTGCCAGCATAAAAATAGTGGAATAGGGATGCCGATTCAGAGCGGCTAAGAAAGGCTCCGTTTGAGTGGATTCATAAACCCTCGCGTCGGGATATGAACAAGCCAAAGGTTTCATCCTCTACTTATTGGGATGCGTTACTTCGAGAAAATGCTGCTTCAGGGATAAACTAGAAATATTGTGCGAGAGAAACTGGATATTTCCTAATGGCTTGGACCCTTTCACTCGAAGAACTCAAAGGGGAAAGAATTCTTCACCATAAGTCACAAGAAGGTGGTCTACGACCATTAGACTCCTAGAAAAAGAGGAGCAACTAAGAAGAAGTAAGGGGTAGATAAAGAATGAAAGGAATGTCTTCGATCTGGCCTCCTTGTTCCCTGTAGGTTCTAGCAGCTAGGCTAGCTAAGAAAGGTATTCTAATGCTTCTCTCTTTTGTTGTTCGGTCTCGATAGAATTTTAGAATCCTCTCCTAGCTTCCTCTTTCCATAGATATGCAGACTATAAAACGTCGATCAGAGAGCAGGGTTGTTCTAAGATATAGAAGTAGTTAAGGGCTTGACTAAGTAGTAATTATGGAATTGAGGGGCGCAGGAGTAGGGTTTAGCGAAAAGAAGGCTCCGGGTTGTACTCTAGAGGTAATGCTATACTCCATTCTTCCTCCGGCTTCCTTTCTATTTCTCACTCCTCATCCGACTGATGAATGCAATTTGGAGTAGAATCGCTTTCCCTTAACTAGTTTAGGAATCCGTAATTCTTCAAGAAGACGAGATTAACCCGGATCAAAAAGAAAGCTTCTTATCGAAGAGACGAATTACAGGAGAAAGCCCTATATCAGATGGCTTTTCACTGCCGCTTAGAGAAGAAAGAGAAGAAAAGCCTAGAGTAAAGGGAAGGGAAGCCTCACAATAAGAGAGACTTTCTATCTTGCCTAGGCTATTCGATAGCGGACATAGTGGATTAGTTAGTAATGCCTAAGGTAACCCATTCAAAAAGTAAGGGCGCCCCATACCTACTCCCTCAGTAAAGAAGAAGACATCTATCTAATACCATTCTTATCTTTCTTATCTTTGATCTAACGGCCTGGGAAGACCCATAAAGAAAGAAAGAGAGAACTCAAAGAGCAACTGCAACCTAAGAGCGGATAATAGCAGCGGATATATCGCTTTCTGTTTCCGCTCTATCGCCAAGGGAAATCCCGGTAAAGGGGAACCCCGATCCGAGAAGACCGTACTCATGTGCAACTAATTCAATAGGACCGGTTATGAACCCAAGAGCGGATAGGAGTACTCATACTCAAGACCGGAAGCTCTCACGGCGTCAAGGCAAAGAATAACTCCTATTGGAAGAAGAGCGTTTACGATCAGAGCTAAAAGAGTGGGAGGGAATGAAATAGCAATAGCCGCTACTACTTCTGTCTGCGGCTTCTTCTCCTATGATTAAGCCTTCAAAGGAATTTTTTCTATTTCTTCTTTCTAAAGGCAAGGCTAGCATGCGACCCTTCATTGCAGGGTAAAAGGGGAGACGGTTCCCAAGGGGTGGCTAGTTCGAGTAAGAGAGACAGATACGGATAAGGTCCTTTTTTCTGAGAGACCCGCTCTTGACTTTAATCATACCCACTAGTAAGCGCAGTGGATGCTCCTTCATACAGGGTACAGAGAGGCAAGTGATGGGCACTACTCATCATAAGAAAGCAGTCATGCAGATAGAAAGAGTAAAACAATGACTCTGACTAAGTAAAGAGATGAGGTTTTTTTTTCTCATCTATTTTCCATACCACAGCAGCTGCTAGACTTGTGCCCTATTCAAAACTATGTTTTCAATCATACCACCGCTTGTGGGTTGTTTCGCAATTCACATTAAAGACCCTTTCCAAAAGGTTGAAAGTACCTTGGCTCGGGTAGGTGGTGCTGGGTTCCGTGTGTCCTGGTGCGAGGCTCGACCATCGGAGATCCGTATATAACGAACGTTTTTTTTCTCGATGTGGACCAAGACTCCGACTTACTTTGGCTTCGGGAAAGTCGGCCTTTGAGCCCGTATTGGAAGGGAGTCTTGTTTTTTTTATTAAAAAAGAAAAAAAGCAGAGTTACAGTCTTTATTCCCGAGGAGATGTTTGATCTCCCTGAGTCTGAGGATCTTCTTGTAAGGGCCCCTTATTTAATGGAATGGCGTAATGGTGTTAAAGGGATAGCTTAGGTACTGCAGTTGGTTTGGATTAGACTACCTTAATATACGACATCAAGACAACACAAGAATCCAAGTCCGAATGAGTGATAATGCATAGAGAACGTATCCTTCGGCCCTTATGGCCAAGGTTCCGCAGGAGATAGAATCGTAACTACACATACTATAATCCCCCTC
This sequence comes from Nicotiana attenuata, assembly GCF_001879085.1. NCBI lineage: Eukaryota > Viridiplantae > Streptophyta > Magnoliopsida > Solanales > Solanaceae > Nicotiana > Nicotiana attenuata. Next base: position 404,484 of record NW_017670254.1, on the reverse strand, counting down.
TTGTATGTATATAAGTTTTTCGATGAAAAGAGGGGATTATGATACCCTAGGAGCGTGTCAGAAAGATGGGTACGCGAAGTGAGTAATGGTTAAATTCTCCGCCACAGAACTCTGAGCGAGGCACACTGCTTTAATAGAAAGCGCAATGGCAACATCCCGAACGCGGAGGCGTCCTCATTACCGTAAGAGCAAACAGTATAGCTCCAATACATAACTCCTTAGTACGTACAGCAGGCATTCAAGAATCGCTTTTTAAGCATGACCTTAATAACAGAGAGTCCTTCTAATCTCTGCCACAAACTAAAAGAATTGAATTACCTTGCGCCGGTTCATTTCGCTGAGCCGGGAACTCTGTTTACCTTGAGACAGGTATCCTTCTTATAGATATACACCGCGAAAAAGCGGAAGACTATGACTTTGTCTCGCCCACGCCCAGGAAAGAAAAGATCAGATCAGCAACGGCTTTCGAGTAGAGGATTTTTTTGCTTTTCATTATCCCTCGGAGTAGTTATAGTTAGCAGATGGATCTAATCATTAGAGGAAGGGATGGTGATTAACTGATAGACCTTTTCTTCTTTCACCGTCTCTCAAGTGAGAGGGCCCACGGAGCGGTGGAAAGGCAAGGGCGTGCAGAAGAAGTATGAACCAAATCTCCTTCTATTAATGGAGGCTTAGTTCAGCTAGCCCTAGACAGATCACATCTCATTAGAAAGGCAGGTTTTTCTTTTTATTTAGGATCTTTCTTATTTACCTTTAAGGCATCCTATTCCCCGTTTTGACTTTCTTTTGGAATCGTCTTCTTTTAAATAAGATCTTCTCCTTGTTCTTCCCCTTCCTATGATGAAGACTCTGCTAAGTGATTTCCGAAAGCTCCCAATAGGCCACGTAGCAGCTTAAGCTTATATTATAATAAAGTAAGTAGAAGAGCGGAGCGCAAGCTCGACCAGACGGGAGAGGCGACCAAAGGAAGCTGGTTCACCTTCTCTCCTCCGTTACAACATAGGTCGTTCCAATCCCGGATGAAAATATTCCTAAACTGAAGTCAAGGAGGAAAGTTCCATCGTGTCCTTCAAAGATCGATCTGATAATTGCGTATATAAGGTTTTACCTAACTAGCCCTAAAGGTAACTTAAAATCCTCAAGCTCTTCTAGATACGTTTTCTCGGGATTTTTGCTTTCATTAGAGTGGTATCAGAGCTCTATTCTGAAGATTACATATAGAATAGTTCCTCTTACGATTAGTCGTAATTATTTATTTAATAGTTAGATTGGAATTTACCCTGATGAAATCCCTTGTGGGCTTACGAAAAGAAAGATATCCTTAAAGAAAGCATTACACATGAAGAAGAGTAGGCTTGCTTCTTTCAAGGCCACTTTACACCACTTATGCCTACCAAGCGGATACATTTTTCCCGGGATTTAGAAAGAGTTATAGGAAGCTAGCTCGTAATGCTCTAGTCTTATGTTTCGCCCGAGGCTTATTTGAGGTTTGGAGTTACGCTTGCTTTCCTCAGTCAGACTTACGGGATGAGGAAGGGATATTGAAATTGCGGAGCTTTCCTAACTACCTGTTGTATCCTTTCTTTACTTGCTAGCCCGTTAGATTTTTTTGGCCAAAGCAGCTTATCTTCCTCTAGCGGATAAAGTAGTTAAGCCCTAAGAAGCTAGATAGTGAGCTTATGGCTTACTTGCCTTTTTCCTTAAGGAAGAATCGAAGAGTGGATGCTTTCTGCCTGAGTTACACCCCCTTATTAGTGTATTCTAAGTCCTGGTTGTATCCATTATAGGCGGGGAAAGAGATTCCATGGTAGGAGGCCCCCAAAAACGAATAGATGTTTTGAGTGACTTAGAGTTCTCTCCATCTCTTTCCGGCCTTGTAAGCCCTGAGTCTTGAAATAGATTAAAAAGCTTTCAGATTCCCAGGCTTTCGCCAATCTTTTTAGTTACGGTAGTTTTTTCTCCGTTGGAATGGAATCAAAGGGATACGGATATGATTACTGCTCAACTTACTCCTCAATACTAGCTTCTTCCTTAACATACCGAGGATCTGTTACCGGTGAAAATCTTGGTTTAGGAATGGCTTACCCAGGTTTAGTAATGCAATTTAACTCAGGACGTATAAGAAGATGCACCCAATCAAAGTCTTTCTTCTATATCATCTAGATCATCTAGGGCACGAACGGTATATTCTTAGTTGTTTTCCCCAGTCTTAGCCTAAGTATTGTTAGTGGAGTTACCTGGCCATTCTTCCGGCCTGTATGGTATCAACTAAATAGAATGAGTTTCCTCCGAAAACTGAGGAATTGATTAGACAAATTGAAGTCTAAATCTTAGTAGCACAAATTACACTCTCAAGATTAGTAACCCAGTTCAGGATTTTAATCTCTACATACGTAATTTAAACAACTGTGAATAAGTCCTATCCTATCTTAACATGAGGCCGTGTATTTAAATACTGTGTATTCAAATACTACTGACTTTGATTCCCCAGTAACTAATTAGAAGCCGACTCTTTCTCCTGCTAACTACTTTAACCTACTTCCGATTGATCTATTCCCCGATGCAGCTACTAAAACTTTTTTTAATGACTTAAGGACTTACGATTGCTCTATGCACCGGACGGGATCAGAGATAGGAGCTAGATGGAGGAATATCAAGGATGGACGTGTAACCCAATCCAATAGAAGTGTGAGCTAGATGGAGGAATATCAAGGATGGACGTGTAACCCAATCCAATAGAAGTGTATAAGTAGGCCTTTCTATCAATCTATGCTTGTAAGTCAGTCTATGCTATGTAGGTGTATTAGTTGTCTGAACAAAGACTCATAAGCACGATTTGACTCCCTCTTAAAGGCTTGCCTTGGAAGAGAAATCTTCATACTTGCTTCCTTCTCAATCTATAGGGCTTAGGCCCAGGGTTCCTAGTTGTGTTGAGAGTCCCGGTTTGGCTCTGTCTTAGTTACCTTCGAGCTCAATAGCCGAAATAGACAGAACTCAACCCACTATTGAGGACTAGGCAGATCATAGGAAAAGATTCTATGGGATTGGAAATGGAATTACAGGGCATAGGCAGTTATTCGAACTTCCTAGCCCTTCTTCCCATGGTAATTAAACGGTCAAGATTATAGCAGCTCTCTTCTATGTTATTTATACTGAGTTACGGATCTAAGTAACGCCAGCCTTAGCCACTCTTAAGTGGCTTTCATACTTAGTTGCTGTTCTCTTAGGCTTAACTCCCGTTTATCTGTATAAGTTGTATAAGTAAGGGATTAACCAGGTGTTGGATGAGAAGCAGCCTAGGTGAGATCCATTTGATCTGTTAGCTGCTAATGGATTCTATCGTCATTTCGACAGTGAAATAAATCTTCCGAAAGACAGCAAAGACAGTAGTAAGCCCTGGTAAGGAAGAAGATTCGATTCTAAGGCATTTATTCTAGCTGATAAAGTAGCTGATTCTAGAGTATGTTTCCGAGGGATTAGGAAGAGCCAGGAGGATTTAGCCCAGAGGAGAAGAGAGGATCCGATTCTCGCTTTGCCCCCGAAAGAGTCAGAATCCATTCTGACTTCCAGGCCATTTCATTCAACTGAAGCTAATTCTACTGCTACTGTAAGAGTTCCGGGTGAAGTTCATAGAAAGAGGTTTTCATAGGACCTAATTCCAAGGTATTAGGAAGATCTTCTACGGGACTCAGAACTGATACATAGTCTTTCTATGTTTACCGCTTCGAAAGGAAATCATAAACAAATGCCCTTTTTCTTACTTTTTATATGATATATACTTTCTATTATTGTATATTTCAGATTTACCGTGGAATCTATTCTCAGGCGCGTTAGAGAGTAAATGCAGTAGTCTCTTCCAGCCTCGAAGCGGATAAAAAGGATCATCGAACAACAACAAATAACCCTTGGGCTCGGAAAAGTACGGCAAAAAGAAGTTTCTGTCTTGTTTCCGGCTTCTAAATAACAGTACGGGAATGCAAAAAAATCGAAAGAATCTTCCTGGCCTCTAAGACTTCCGTGGCTTAGATTACTATCAGAAGTTCCCGAGGAGCTGAGAAGAGAGACCATAGCCAATTAGAAAACTCATGCGCGAAGGATGTGAAGTCTACATTTTTTTACTGCTGATATATATCTAGACCAATCTTTTAGCTATCCTTCTACTCGCCTGCCTACCTTCATCCTTATTCTACCTTTGTTAGCTCGGAGCTTCTCTCTTGGCTAGCGATCGTAAGGGCTTTGAGAGCATTGTCAGCCTGAAGACGGACGGGCAATCGCCTAATCCAAAGGCAGTAACAGGATGCGGCAGAGACGGTTCAGCGGCCCATCGAAAGACGGTCCGGGCTGCGAAAATGAAGACCCAGCCTTCGGGTAGTCCCACTTTCTGGTTCCCCTGAACACCTCAATGCTAGATCAGCCATTAAAATGCATTATATATATATATATTTTCCTTCTTCATCACTAGTTAACGAATGTTGGCTGTAACCGATTGTTAACACTCAATCAAGCACGACTTGAAAGTCAGGATAGATGAATCTCTCAGTTAGTACGTTTTAAACAAGCACTCGCTCCTCTCCTGTAAGTCGACTATCTTTGT
>NW_017670254.1:391722-399462 GCF_001879085.1 Nicotiana attenuata | reverse complement strand
ATAAAGGATGTGGGACACATTGATTTTTTTTCTATTTTATGTACATATGACATTCTATAAATAACGAAACCTAATTTTATTGTTTACATTATCTATGTATTATGTTTTTATTTCTTCGGTTCTTCGTTATTTTAATACTAAAACACAAACACAAACATATCAACTTAACATAATTTAAATTCAGTACAACTAATGAAAATACAAGACACGAAAAACATAAAGATAAAATACTACACTCAACACATACATGTCATTGTTTAGTCACTACCGCCTAGTATTCTCTGCTCCAACCACTTAAATTTCTCTTCCAGCCTATTTTTTTCTTCTTCCGCCTCTTTTAGTTTCTCCTGCAATGCCGCAATTTCTCATTTAATTTCAGACTCACGGCTTTAGTATTCACAGTTCATATTCCAAATATACTGCAAAGATTCTTTGTAGCATTCCTGCTCAATGGGTTCATCATACCATTCCTCAAAATTGCAATAATTTTCGCAATTGCCTCCAAACCTGTTTACACACATCCAGTATCTGCGCCTAACATGACCATCGGACCAACATGACTTCATCATACAGCGTTTGCCACAATAACACATTGGTTGGTCATTGCGTCCAGACATTTGTTAACGCAAAAAAAAACCCTGCTTTTATGGAAAGTTTTGCTATTTGTTTTGGTTAAGCGCAGATAATAACTAAAATGCGCTAGTTATTTATAGGCGAGGCAACACACATAACGTAGTATTCAATCGCGCTATGTTTCGCGTGCTGAAGATTCTTTCGAGTACAATACAGCTTTTCCAAGCGAGCAACTTTTTACATCGACAAGACAACCCACATAACGTAGTATTTAACCGCGCTATGCTTCGCGTGTTAAAGATTCTTTCCGGTACAAAATAGCTTTTCTAGGCGAGCAGCTTTTTACATCGACAAGACAACTCACATAATGTAGTATTTAACCGCACTATGCTTCGCGTGTTAAAGATTATTTCGGGTGCAATACAACTTTTCCAGAAGTTATTTTTTGCAGGCGAGCCACTTTTTCATACTTGTTAGAAATAGTATAAGGAGTCTTATTCTGTAGATTCGTCTATAAAAACTTGCGTCTTTTCTGAAATTTAACTCAAATCTTGCTCAAATCTACTCCAAATCACTTCACTTTTAAATTTTTAACTCCTTTGCTTAAGATTGGGAAATTTCAATCGATACGCGGTAGCTTCGACGAGCTGGGACGTGGAAGTGAAAACCCTAAACTTTAAACCCTACCCTTCTTTGCTACTCACTATCTAAGGAGCAAATCTGAAGTCAGTTCTCAAGTCCCAAAAGCTCGGGGATTGAATACCCCTATGTTCCAAGTGACTAGTTTGGCTGGTGATGCGTTCACCCACTTGCACGCTTCCTTGCAAGCACGAAATCCTTAGTTCGCCCGCTACCACACGGGCCGGTGTACTCTTATCGCTAATGTTGTACTGAAGTATTAATGTTAATATCAAGAAGCCTCTCTACCCTATCGGGTAGGGGTAAGGTCTTGCGTACACATTACCCTCCCCAGACCCCACCTGGTGGGATTTTACTGGGTAGTTGTTGTTGTTGTTGTTGTTATTTTTGGACATCAAGTGGAGGTACAAATATAGGGTAAAGAGCTTGTGCAAGCTAAAGTAAAAGGTGTGCCTGCAATATTAGTTGTCTTCGAAGCTGAATGGCAATGGGAAAAGAAGCAGGGACTTTTGACAAACTCATGCATATCACAATTCTAGCATGGTATGGTAGGGAGGCAGTTGGAATGTAGGGTGTCTGAACAAGAGAACATAACTGGTGGCTACTGGAACAAAGGTTGGAATTTTGAAGCCAATGAAACACTACTTGGAGTAAAGAGCACATTCAATGAGGAGCTTTATACTTCAGAGCTTAAGAAAGGTTACCAAATAAAGGAGTTGGACGAAGAAACTTTAAGAATAGCTATGGAATTTGAATTGTTATCTCTTGTTGCTACAATTGCAGGCAAGTATGGGGGTGCTACGATAGAGGATTTTCCTTGTATATTTGATGGTGCTACCCCGTGCACTCTAGAGGTTGTCACAAAATTTTGTGAAGATTATCTTGGACATTGGCTAAAGTTCTTTTTATTCCTTCAGCCAACTCCTGCACATTGTCTTACTTTACTACAATGGGGATAATTAAAGCCTGTTATGGATTCTATTATGAGGGCCATTAGACATACTGGGAAGATCATTTCTGATGCCCTCACTGTATCTATGGGATGCTCCCGAACAAATGCTTCAAAACTTGATGAGCATTGAAGGGATACATATATATGTCGTAATCCTTATAGTTGCAAAATTGCTTGCTGTTGGGATGTTACCTAAGGAATGTCTTGAGACATTCAGTAGTTTGGCATATCTTCATTTCCACACTCACCCTTGATGATTTTAAGGGGAGGGATCTGATACGATATATCACTGCTGCAAATTAGAGAATGTTAATATTCTGAGGTTCCCGATATGATTAATTACTCCATAGTTATTTTTATTTCACTTCAGTCCAATTAGTTATATTATTTACATTTTAGCTTGTAAATTCTTTTTAATCAGTTTTAGTCCCTTCACTACCTATATGCTATTTAACTTGTAAATTATGAATGAAATTATCCTTTACTTTTTACCCTAATTTCTCTTTCTTTTTTTTTTTAGCTTAGTTTAGTCGTAGCTAGTTTTTTCTTCCTTTGAATTTCAGTTTTCGTATCATATAGGGAGAAAACAAAAAAAGAAAAAGAAGAGGTCAATTTCCAAAATCTATAAAGTGGGACACCACTCCAGAAACTTGCTATAAATATCCTTTACCTTTCTTTAAGATCTCAAATCTCAGCTTCTCCTTTTTCCCAATTTCAATTCTCCACCCTCTCTACCATTCCAACACACTCACTTTTGCTCCATTTCGCCGTTTCTGTTAAAAGCAATACCGTTTTTTGTTGTTGTGATCGGTCCTTTTTTAATTCTTTTCTGACCGGTACTGGAAAAACACAATAATGGTCGACGTAGACCGAAGGATGACGGGACTGAATCCGGCTCACTTAGCCGGCCTCCGTCGTCTCTCCGCCAGAGCCGCGGCTGCAGCACCCTCTACACCGGTTCCTCCCCGTAATAGTCTCCTTTCTTTCTCCTCCCTTGCTGATAAAGTCATCTCTCACCTCAAGACCTCCGGTATTCAAGTCCAGGCTGGGTTATCTGACGTGGAGTTCGCCAGAGCTGAAGCTGAGTTCGGGTTTGCTTTCCCACCAGACCTAAAAGCGGTTCTCTCCGCCGGTTTACCCATCGGACCCGGTTTTCCTGATTGGCGCTCTACTGGTCCGGCCCGGTTCCAGCTTCGTGCTTCTATTGATCTACCTATCGCTGCTATCTCTTTCCATATAGCTCGTAATGCTCTGTGGTCCAAATCTTGGGGTCCTAGGCCATGTGACCCTGAAAAAGCTATCAAGATTGCTCGAAATGCGCTCAAAAGAGCTCCACTTTTAATACCCGTTTTCAACCATTGTTACATTCCTTGTAATCCTTCTTTAGCTGGAAACCCTATTTTCTACGTGGACGAGAATCGGATTTTCTGCTGCGGGTTTGATTTATCAGATTTCTTTGATCGTGAATCATCTTTGTTCCACCAAAGTTCAGATCCTCAGATTCTCTCTAAACAACGCTCTCTTAGCGAAAAATCAGCTGGTTCATCGTCCAATTTTTCACGAAGGAGTCTCGATACGTTCTCCGGTGGTCGGACGCCGCGTTGGGTGGAGTTCTGGAGTGACGCCGCCGTAGATCGGAGGCGTAGGAACTCGAATTCGTCGTCTTCATGTTCGTCCTCGCCAGAACGGTATTTCGAAATGCCAAAGTCTGAAATGCCGAAATGGGTCGATGATTACGTGGATAAAATCGGGTCGGTTTTGAGAGAAGGCGGGTGGGATGAATCGGACGTAAAGGAGATGGTACAAGTTTCAGCCTCTGGATTCTTCGAAGGGGAAATGATATTGTTGGATAATCAAGCAGTTTTGGATGCTCTCTTGGTGAAAGCGGATCGGTTTTCGGATTCGCTCCGTAAAGCCGGGTGGAGCTCCGAAGAAGTTTCTTACGCACTTGGATTTGATTTTCGACCGGAGAAAAAGGAGAAGAAACCGGCTAAGAAGCTGTCACCGGAGTTAGCGGAAAGAATCGGGAAATTGGCTGAGTCGGTAACTCGTTCGCGGTCATTATCATAGAATCGTTTTACAGGCTACCGGCAAACATCGAGATTCCTTTTTTTTTTCATGTTCTTTTTTAGATTTTGGTAACCTCGGGTTTGGTATATGCCTCTTTTTGGGCACAATTGATATTCAGATGGAAAAAGGTAGCCAAATGAAAAAGAAAAAAAAAACCAAATACGCGGTTGATGTATTATTAAAAGTACAAAGAAATTCAAAGGTGGAAAAGATACAAGAAAGTGTATTAGTTCTTCACTTACTTTTTTCCATATATTGGAATATAAAACTTGTTGGTAAAAATGTTAATGTTAGACAGCTGCAAATATGTTAATGAATGTTTTCGTTTTGTTAAACTTAAGTAATAATGCTGCATGTATAGTGCTAAGGTTGCACAGGTTTCGAAAGGAGGAGTGCACGTGTGTCCCTTTCTGAGGAAAAAGAGACGTTGCTTTTGGGGTCCCTCACGAAAACTTAGCTTATATCAACTCAAAATCAATGGCCTAAGCTATAGGTTCGAGTTTTTTTGTATAGGGGTGGGACAGTTTCATTGCTTTCGAGGTAAGCGATGGCCACGGCGTCGTTTCTATAATTGTCAGTGGCTCATCAGTGTAATAAATGGTGATCCTCGTGCTGTTTGGCAAATTGTGCGGATATTTGATTTAAAAATTTGTTTGTTTGGCAGGAAGATTCAGTAAGAAATTTCTGTTAGTTTCCTCCTTCCACCAAAACCCTTTTCCGGGGTGCACAAAAGCTTATTTTTATGTGGAATTAAATATATATGTAAACATAGAATTTAAATTAGTGAACGTACATTTATTCGAAAACTTCCATTATTACACGGGAGTAGCAAATGAAAGGGAGGGACTATTCTTTTGAGGCACTGTCTTTGAGTAGAGACACTGAGAAAGGATAGCGATAGCAATGTGAATTGGGGGGTAGCATATATTTGTGCCTTGGAACTTGGGATGGTAAAGAGAAATTTCTTCTCTTTGTTTTACTTCCTTCGGTCCAAAATAAGTGATTTTTTAGATGTTTTCACACAGATTAAGAAATCTACCTTTTAGCATTAATTAATAATGGAATTGACCATATTAACCTTTACTATCTCACATAAATACTCCTAACACATATTCCAACACTATTTACTCCAAGGACAATATAGGAAAAAAATAATTAATTCATTCTTGAAATCTGGAAAAATCACTTATTTTGGACCACAAAAAAAAGGTCAAAAAATCACTTATTTTGGACCGGAGGGAGTAATATTTTAAAGGCAGAGGAAGGCAGACACATAAACCTTCTCATCGTTTGGCTTTTAAGAGACACAACAACGAGGTGCTGCTTTGCTTTTGAAACTTCAATTGTTCCTGCTCTATCTCTCTCTCTCTCAATTCCTTTTCTTTCCCTTTTTTTTCTATTGCTTTTGTTTTTGTTTGGTCTCTTCATTCCTTTCCTGCCCTAAAATTTTCCAAATATTAGAGTTGGAGGGTCTCTTTGTTCCCACAGTTGGGAATTAGCACTAGGGATTTGTCTTTCGAAAAGAGTGTTTAGTACTAAAATTAAATCAATCTCGTTCACATTTTGTCTTTCTTTTCCATAGCTCATTGTACATGTCAGTGCGATGGGATTTTGTCGAGAGATTGCTTGCTTGGTTTTCACGGACAGATTAGTCAACTTGTCCTTTTAACAGGTTCTTAGAAATTTTATGGGATCTCTACACAAATCCGGCTATATTAATCTTTTTACTTTTTTTCTAGTTATATACATAAATTATACACATATAATACGTAAATTAGGCATATCGCATATTCTTTGACAGAATTTCCGGGTACATGTGTTAGCCGGAGTCCGGAACCTACTAAATATTATATTTTTGGACTCAAAGTACATTAATAAGTGGAAAAAAAAAGTTACCTTTCTATGTATAGCGTCTAAATAAAAGACGCTATACCTTAACGGTAACTTTTGCCATTAAGGTATAGCGTCTTGTATTTAGATGCTATATTGCCTGACAATTTGACGTGACTGCATAGCGTCTTCATTTTATACGCTATACCTATAGCGTCCAAAAACAAAACGCTATACCCTGATTATGGACCCACCAATAATTTAACTGACATAACAGTAATTTAAATGAGTATAGCATCTATTTAAAGAACGCTATACGTCAAAAAATTTCCATATCCCGGGCTAGCCATTTCCTATATAAAGTGGTTAGGATTTTAGGAAAATTCGTTCACATAAAATTCCACTCTCATTCAATATTTTCTTGTTGTTAAATTCTTAAGCATTTTTTCCGTAATGTCTGAAGAGCGTAGAATAAGAGTTCCATTATATTGGGGGGTGAGGTTGTGATGGAGAATAACTCTGTGAGGTATAGTTTATTCCATAGGGTCATGTTAAATTACCACTTACAATGGAGTACGATAAATTGATATCGTTGTTATGCAAAAAAATGGGTGTGAGGAAACGTTCAGTGATACTTAAAGTAACCGAAAGATATCCGTATTCCGTCACTCCGCAAGGGGCTGCTTTTTACTCGGAGTTAAACATCTACGATGATGAAACTTTGAGGGATTTTCTGAGGACTCCAGATGAATACCGGGAATATCTTGTAATCAAAATGTTGGATATGTACGTCAAGGTCGAAGACGTTCCAAACAATGAGGTTGCCGGACAGGTTCCGGATAACCCCCAGTCATCAGGTGGTTATTCTGGAGGAGTTTTTGCGGGACAGGTTCCGGATGAAAGAGTTTTTCTTGATTTAAACTTATCCCCGCCTGCGTTACATAATTCACAAGACGAGTGGTAAGCTTCAATTTTCCTTTGTGTTTACGATGTACATTTTTATTGTATTGAATTTGAATTAACGCTCATATATTTAACAGGGGGACAGACCGGATATGAATTTTACAAATTATGAACCCAAGCATAGTTTCGGTGTGTTGGATCGTGGTGGTCCATTCAGGAGCCATCAGCTAAATAAAAATGTCCATCATGGAATTTCATCACATTACGATTGTAAGTGAAGTGATACAGCTACATGGAAAGTATTTATTAAATTCAGTATCTTATTATTTTGTTGACTGTGCAGTGAAAACGAGCAAGTTGAACCAAATGTACTCACTCAATTGCCCGAAGACGACGTATTAAATCGGGAACAGAGTGAGGAAGAGAACAGTGATTACGACAACAATGCTGATGAAACTGGAGACGAGACACCCTTTCCTCATAAGGATGGTGATGAGGAGGATGAGAAGGAAGGACCTGATTTGACGAGAGAGTATGCTCCACCCCCCCTGGACGAAGAGTGTACGAGTCCCAAGTGCCGTTTCATTCTAGGGAGATTCATTACCTTGATAACTTGCCAAGCATGCCGGATGTGGAAGCTCTCACAAGGGATTTTGATAAAATTCGGACAGCAATGTGGGATGAGTCTAGACCGATGGTGCTGGCAAAGGGCATGTTTTTTCCTAATAAAGCGCGCCTAAGCAGGGCTTGTAAAATGCACAACGTAAAAGAGT
>NW_017670254.1:367634-389012 GCF_001879085.1 Nicotiana attenuata | reverse complement strand
TACACTATCGGGATCGTCATCATCAAGTCGCCTCCTTATAGCCGGATGCGCCGCAGCATGATCATCAGTGGTGCTGACAGGATCGGTAGAAGGGGTCGTCAGTCCAGTAGAAACCTACATAAGAATAGAAAGTTCAGTATAGCAAAGTATATAATAAGTCACAACAATAAAAATTGTCTTACCACCATCTCGTCGGGCTCCTGAACGTAATCATCCATCGCAGTCATGTCAGCATCGCGTTCATCCTTAAAAAGGAAATTAATAAATTTATGGAAAATAAAGACAAATTCTAATTCAATACTAAGAAAACCATACCTGTGCCTGTGATGATGAACCATAACTCAGCCGGCGCCCACTATGTAAATCTTGTGTCGGCCGCTCCTCAGCAACAGTAGACGGGCCTGGAAAGTATGTATCCCAATCCATTCTAGAAAGGTCCGTGCCCGTGATCAATAATTAACCTGACGGGGTCGCCTGCGAGTCCCTAGAGTGAGATCCATCCCAAGGCTGTACGACGGCATGTCCGTCTCATATAGGCCACCCGGCAGATCGGCAGCAACATAATCAGCAGGGGCCTCAACGCCCCCTTGTTGGGGACCACCTCCTCTCCGCCCACCGCCACGTCGTCCGGCACCCCCGCCTCGTCGGGCACCACCACCTCGTCGGGCACCACCACCTCGTCGGGCACCACCACCTTGTGGCACACCAGGGCCTCGCTCGTACTGATCTGGCTCCACAAAATCAGGCATGTGTGGCAAACGCTGATCCTCCCGGGCTCGCTGCAGCGTTCGGGCAGCCAACTCTACAAATCGACGGCTTTAATCCTGCAAGGCGAACGCAGGATCGCCGATATAATCCTGCATCTGCAGTCCCATCTGATAGAATGTATGTAGTCCAATAGCCTGCACAACGTATAAAATATAAACTACATATATTGCACTAAAATACAGTTATATAATTAATAATAATAGAACACATATCAGGGCCTCATGTCACCCGGCGTGTGGAACGTACCGACCGCCAGCCTGATGAATAGGGTTCCCGATAAAAATTCGGGTGACGTGCCGGTACCAGGACATATACCCTTGAATAGCCACCTCCTGGATCTGTGTAGGTAGGGGCGGAATCATCTGATCTCGATGGTCCCAAATATGGATCTGTGCCGCTAACCATGCCATAAATGCGTCGTCCGCCCTGCAACGATCATCCCTCTGATAATGCGTAGGCTCCCATATAGGCCCCCTCGGCATATACTGTGGGCGGCAAAACTGCCGAAGTACCCGCTCCGAGGCATGATGCTCCACAATATCGAGGCATATGAGTGGGGCAGAAGTGCTCCAAATCAATCGGCCGGCCGAGCAATAAGCTGGCGGGGAAGCTATCAAATCGTCGTTGTATGGCGTCCAGATGAACTATCAAATAAGAACATGAAACGTGAGTATGCGCAACACTAAGTTAATCTATACCAGGTAAGTTTAGGTACATATTTACCCGTGCGCCCTCCAGCAGATCCAACACATCCCTGCAGAGGGGGAGATTATGATGAGCATCATACTCTCGTGAAAGTGTACGGCGGAGAACCCACCTCCTGGCTAGAGGGAGAAACAGAGGTGGTACATTAGGAGTAATTGTGGTCAAGGTGGCTGAAACTGCAAGAACCGCTCCAAGCCCAAACCTAACATGAAAAGTTGACGTAAGGTTTAAGATAAATTCTAACTAGGTAGAGTTGGGACTGATGAACAGATTATTTGAATATGTTGTCACATGTAGAAGCGGCAAAAAACCACAAACATCTCTCTGAGTGCCCATGCTCGCTCGGCACATCTGCCTATACATGTAGCCGAGAACAACAGCACCCCAGCTGCAATAGGGTAACTCATCTAGCAGCTGAAGATGATGAAGAAATCTCAGGCTGACTAGGTTCCGAAGTGTTCGGGAACAAGACACCTCCAAATAGAAGAAGCAGCAAAAACCTCGTATACCGGGTGATATGTACCTCCTCTGTATCGTCGGTGATATCGGGGTGGAGTACATCCAGGTACTGTCTAATAGGTGTCAAAGTCAACCGACTGGCACCCGACGATGCAGTCTCGTCCTGTGGCCTAAAACCCGTGAGCTGCTGCAGCATGTCCAAATAAGCATCACGCGCCATAGATCTCATATAAATAGGCAGTGAAACGGCCATGCCATCAACGGGCAGGCCATATAAAACCTCTACGTCCTGCAGCGTGATGGTAGCCTCGCCAATGGGCAGGTGAAAATTGTGCGTCTTCGGTCGCCACCGCTCAATCAACGTCGTGATCAAAGCCCAGTCAACCTGTATCCGCCCGATCTCAATAATCCTATAGAATCCCGTATCCTGGAGGCGATGGACTACACGCTCGTGGAGATCTCTGTGCCTCAGAAAATCCCACAGGTCGTCCACTCTCCTAGCGCGGAGAGTCTGGGACAGTAACTCTCCCTCCTATATATGGGCGGACCTATGATCGCCCTGAAGCACTAATAGCTCACGAGAGTAAGGGCCGGGATGTATAGGCGGCGTGTCCATGTCGTCAACTGTAAATTCAACAACATTAATTGTATGTTTATTATTTAATTGTACAATATATATATACCTATTGGGTTCCAGGCTCGATATTTAAGGCCTAGTAGCACCAAACTATCATGAATATTTATGTGCAAATTCAATATTTTGATTATTTTGTGTGTGTTTGTTTTATAATTTAAATTCTTAAATATATATACCTATTGAGTTCCAGGCTCGATATTTGAGGCCCAGTAGCACCAAACTATCATGAATATTTATGTGTGTCAAATTCAATATTTTGATTATTTTGTATGTGTTTGTTTTATAATTTAAATTCTTAATATATATACCTATTGGGTTCCAGGCTCGATATTTGAGGCCCAGTAGCACCAAACCTATCATGAATATTTATGTGTGTCAAATTCAATATTTTGATTATTTTGTGTGTGTTTGTTTTATAATTTAAATTCTTAAATATATATACCTATTGGGTTCCAGGCTCGATATTTGAGGCCCGGTAGCACCAAACTATCATGAATATTTGTGTGTGTCAAATTCAATATTTTTATTATTTTGTGTGTGTTTGTTTTATAATTTACATTCTTAATATATATACCTATTGGGTTCCAGGCTCGATATTTGAGGCCAGTAGCACCAAACTATCATGAATATTTGTGTGTGTCAAATTCAATATTTTGATTATTTTGTGGTGTTTGTTTTATTATTTAAATTCTTAAATATATATACCTATTGGGTTCCAGGATCGATATTTGAGGCCAATAGCACCAAACTATCATAAATATTTATATGTGTCAAATTCAATATTTTGATTATTTAATTGTACAAAGTATATATCTTCATCTACCAGTATAAGAAATACTTAAACTACATGGATTCTATGCTAAAATACTATACAGTTTACTACGTTAAAAGTTTCTACATTTTACTATGCTAATAAATAAACTAAATGTAAACAACAAATACATTATAATCACATGACATTCACAAAAATACATATAACATACTAGTTTCGCAAATAATGCACAAAACGACATGGAACACTAATATATAAATTCGGATTTAACATAAAAAATTAAATCTCAATTTTACATTTATTTTAGAATACATTAATCTAAGTCCGGATAAATATAACATACTAGTTTCGCAAATAAAACATAAAACGACATGGAAACACATTCAATCAACTAATATACATTATTATACAAGTTTCGACATAAGATAAATCGAAATACCTCGATGTAGTGAGTGTTTTATGTGAAAATTTGAAGACGATAGAGTTAAATCACAATAATACAATGCTCCAGTACGATGTGGGACCTACTTTCTTCACCTTTTGTGTGACGGGAGGGGCCCATAATTTTTTTTTTTTAAAACACGAGCAGGGGGGGGGACCAGAAGCTGGGGGGTTTAAAAAGATGGGGGAAAGGGTTTCTGGTCGGGGAAGAAGACGAAGGGCGTTATTTAATTAGGGGTATAGCATCTTCATTTCATACGCTATGTATATCGTATGAAATGAAGACGCTATATATGGCAGTCAAATCGTCAGGCAGTATAGCGTCTAAATACAAGACGATATACCTTAACGGCAAAAGTTATCGTTAAGGTATAGCGTCTTGTATTCAGACGCTATACATAGAAAGGTAACTTTTTTTTTACACTTATTAATGTATTTTGAGTCCCAAAAAATAATATTTAGGTTCCGGACTCGGGTTAGCCGTCACATAAATATGATCTTTCTTAATTAACAAAGTATATTAAATTTAAAGGTTGGATTAGTAGAGTTTACCAATTACTCTAGTATATATTGTAAGCATGTAAAATTTATTGGATTCAAATCCAACAAATAATTTGGATTATATTTTAGATATGCTTGTCCAAATAAATATTATGGGCTAATATAATTGGATAAAGGAACTTTTACCTTCTATAGCAAAGGTCAACACCTTATTTATTTGAAATAAATACCATTTAAAAAAATTATATTCTATAGATACCTTTTAATGTTTATAGCAAAATATCTAATTTTGGTTACCTCCTAACCCTAAGCCACTAAATACGCTATTCAGTTACATTATTATTTTTTTATCTACTTTGATACATGTCATTCTCTTCCCCGTAAAAAACCAAAAAAACGTATAGAAAGAGAGACGAACGACAAGAATGACGACGGTGAAGACACCAATGGTAGCAAGAAAGATCTGTTGATCACGGTTACAACAATCCCTAAGTTCCCAATTTGGATTCATCTTTTTTTTTTCTGCCAGCCCCAATTGCTTAAACCCTACGAAGCTTCAACCTTTTCTGCTCCTACAAACAAACTAAACCTCAATTCAAAATTAGTTAGGATCGGCTATTCAAGATTTTTGCTTCCACCAAACAGTTGAAAAATTCAGCTTTTCAAATAGAGACTTTTTGATTTTATTCACTGTATTAACAGTGTTTATATATGATCATTTCAATTATTCAGTTTTTGTGCATCTGAATTCATCTGTAATCAACAGGTTGTGTTTGTATGGTTACATCAGGTTGTATTCATATGTATTCAACAGGTTGTATTCATATGTATTCAACATATTGTATTAATCTGTATTCAACATCTTGCAATCATATGGATTCAACAGGTTGCATTAATATTAATTTAACAGGTTGTATTCATCTGTATTTCAATAGGTATATCTATATTCATTAGGTTGTATTTATCTGTATTCACCAGGTTATATTCACATATTTTCCACATGTTTTATTCATATGTGTTTTACAGGTTTTCTTCATATATATTTAGATGTATTTACATATATTAGGAGTCTATGAGACCTTTATACAATACATATTTAGACCTTCATATGTGTATAATAGATTGTATTAATATGTATTCAGGAGTATTTGAATACATGTATTTAATATTAAGAGATCATATACAATCCCTGATACAAAAGTCGTTTTGTATTTATATGTATTCAGAAAAAAGAATCAGTTCTAATGAATGAAATATTACATCTTTTTACGATACAATCATATCGTATATATATGACAGATTGTATTCATCTGTATTCAGATGTATTCGAATACATATATTTAATATTCAGAGATCATATACCAACTATGTATTCAGATTTTATTCATCTGTATTCGGAGATCATGAATTAATATAATAGTCGTATTGTAATTATGTATTCAGATTTAATACACCAACTAAATATATCCAGAATATATTCGCGAAAAAAATCCAACATGTATCATTGGTTGACCGGTTTCTGTATATGAATGTATAGATTCTCTATTTAATTTGTTGAACATAGAAGCACACACGAAAAAAAAGGGAAGAAACAGACTATCGGCGAATGCTATCTTTTGATGTATATAATGTTTTAGGAAAAAAAAAGCAGATTATTCACGTAAAAAAACGATTATCGGTGATGTAATTGGGTTAGTGGAGTTATATTAGGAGTCTATTATGTTAATTTATACACTTTCTGTTAAAAAAAATCTGAATAGACCTGAAATTGCACAGTTTACGTTACAACATACAGTCGAATACATTCGCATTCACCCACATACATTCGTCTATCCAGCTATAGCCCCATGTTTCGCGCCGACTTTTGCTACTGTATTCATGAATACTGTAGCTTAAATACATCAAATACATCTTATAACAACAGAAAACGTATCTACAATCCGTAATATAGCAAATAATATCTATAGATAGCTAATTACCACTAAAAGATAGTGCTTTATGAAAATTTCTCTTGGATTAATTATACAAATCCAATATATATGGGTCAAATAAATAAGTCTTAATCCATTGGGCTAAAGTGATGAGCCCACTTCATTAGGACCAAGATGTCATCTTCCTAGAGGTCCAATTTGGTGCCACATTTCAAATGACGTGGCGCGCCAAGTCAAACGGAAGAGCCAATAGGATCATGCCACGTGTCAAAATAACAAGGCATGTCAAGTCACTGTAGAAGGCCAATGAAACCGTGCCACGTGTGCAAGTGACATGTTCTGGCCAATCAAATGCGGCCATGTCACACTTCAATTTGATTGGTCAGAAAGAGTTTGTTGTTATCAAAACACCTCCCTTCCACAACTATAAATAGGGGTTTTCATAAATCAGAAAAGACACCAGAAGTTATAACAAGAAGCAAGAAAGAGCTCGTGGATCAAACGCTGCAAATTCCTCCACAAGTTTCAAGCTTCAAGCAATCAAGCTCAAGAACGAAGAACAAATCAAGTTCAAGCTCAAGAACGAAGAACAAATCAAGGTCAAGTTCAAGAACGAAGAACAAATCAAGGTCAAGTTCAAGTAATCAAGCTAAAGCTCAAGAACAAGATCATTGTTCGTGGAGATAACTACATATTCAAGATCAAGCTCAAAGACCCTTGAATTTATTTACTGTTGAAAAGAAGAATCAGAGGATTCATAGAGATTATACACTCAAATATTCGAAATAAAATACTATGATTGTTGCAATATTTCGGTCTTGATTTTATTTTCTCAACGTAAATTTATTGTCTACAAATTCTGGCACGCCCAGTGGGACAATCTCTACCTCTCATCTCAACTTTTCAATCACCAAAGTTCAAGAACATTGAAATGGCTTCAAAGAAAATCGACTCCGGTTCAACTTCCACCAAGGCTGCTAACTCCAGGTTCTATGTGATGTGGAAAGCATCCTCGATGTTACCTTTGGAAGCTTCAGACCAGTTACGATGAGCAAAGAAAGCTCTTTAGGACAACCAGCACCCCAAGTTTATGTGGTTTTGTGGATATATATATGTGTGTGTGTGTTATAATACATGTTCAATATGGTCTGACGTCTTTATGTTATTTTGCTCTTCCAAAATGAATAGGTGGAGACAATGACAAGCACGAAGATACCAAAACTCAATTCTGATACTATATGTACAAGAATTTGAATTTCGAACTCAAATCTTAATCCGATAAGTGAAATATAATTATAAAACAAACAAATGTAGAAGACAAGCAAATTGGGGTGAAGTGGAGCACGTGAGGTGGCTTGTAGTTTTGATATATATAATAGGACTGACCGTACCGGTAGGAAGGGATAATTTATGTGGTTTTGTGGGGAACGCTGGTGTGTACTGAACCAACTGGTGGGGGCTTTCACGTTTGTACATCTGTACAGTTTTTGTAAGTATTTCTTCAAAATTCAAAACGGCAATGTTTTTGGAATGTGATACCCTACCAAAAAAAATTGGTGGCTTTTAGTCTGAGATGCTTCTCGCAAGTCGCAATCAAGCAGCGAAGGAAGGAAATTTGTTGAGCGTATTCAAGATTTTATATACTCCTATATAATAGAGAGAGTAATATACTTTTTTGATAAATGATGTTCAATTGAATTTTCTGCAACACTATTTATTTTTAGTATTTTTAATACTGATTTTCACAATTATGTAGAACGGTAAATTTGAGCAATCAACATATTATTAAAGCCGCTATTCAGATAAGTTCAGTAGATGAACATACTGCGATACTAGGTAAAGTAGAGTAATTTTTGCGCTAGAAAAATATTTTATTATTTTTTTTGATGAAATAAATAAAAATGGATTAACGATGCACAATAATACGTTTGTTTAAAAAAAACACTATGTCAATTTCCAGCTTGACATTTGACCTTGGCGTACCATTATCCTGAAAAGACCACGTCCCTTTCATTCAATTGTAATGAGGTTAGGCACCAAGTATCCACTGCCGTTATTTTGATTTCTGACATCAAAATTTTCGGAAAAAGACTAAGCACAACATTTTGTTACGAAAGCTAAATCTGAAATCATATTTAGCTTGCAACATCAAGAATTATATATACTAGACAACATAATTATCTTTGTCAGTTGTTATGATCATAATATAGAGTCCATTACTCAAACAGTCATTTAACTATTCCAAATTATCTCTCATAAAGTCATTTTTCTTTCGTTTGTAACAATAAAGTTACTAAACTATGCCTATTGCACTCAGAAGGTCACTCAACTAGATTTTCAAATTATGAATTGCCAAATACCTATTTTACCCTCTAAATTATAAACATTTATCTTCTTTATATTTTTTTTAAACTTTTTAATATTATGATTTTTCCCTTTTTAATTTATATTATGGACTTACCTATAGAATAAATATTATCTATAAATTAAAAAAAAAGTATTTAAGCATATATAATGCTAGAATAATAAAATAATGAGCATAGTAATAACATTAATTAGAACACTACAACAAATGTGATATTTAGCTACAAAACTTTTAGCCACGACACAAATTTCGCCACTAATGATTCACTTTTCGTGACGAAAATTATGTTTCGTAATTAAATACATATGCCGCATACTTTTAGTCAACATAAAATTTCGTAGCAAATGTTTTGTCCACTAAAATTTCCCACCAAAAAAAAAAAGTTGGCGCCATTATGAATAATATTAGCCACGAATTTTATATCATCGGTGACATATTATTTTGTCACTAATGATGTACCCAATTTGTGATAAATTATAACTTGTCTTAAAATTGGTATAACTTACATCTGACTTTTATTAACAAATAAAACTAGTTTCCAGTTTTCCATTATACAAAGATAGCTGCCTAATAAAGAACCATGATCCTATTAGACAGTACATTCATTACCTTTTGTTGAACCTGTAATCTAATCATGTTAATATGGTTGAGGTTCAATCACCCTCCACATTCATTACTAAGATGATATTTTAGTAATATTTCATATTATTTTCATATTGTGTAGGGTGTGAATGAACATGGATGAGTATAGCCAAATAGGATTGAGTTCTACAAAAGCACCCATTACTCGAGTGAAAAGGGATGGTCATCTCCAGAGGCTGAGACTAACTACGTTTGTAATATTTTAGTAACATGTCACACGCATTCATTCAATGTTATAATTAATTTAACTGATGTAATATCTTTATGTAGAAAAAAATGAGAGATTTGAGAGCTCGATCTGTTTCTGAAGAGAATCCAATGACTATTGATGAAATTGCTGATATATACTTGGTACAAGGTCGGGATATATTAAAGGCCTTGGCTATGGTCAAAGCCTAATACAACTACAACAACAAAAAGGAGGACAACAGAATTAGAGGACTCTCTTATGGGGGCTAAAGAGTATGTTGCTACTGCCCAACATGGTTTACAACAACATTTGAATGCAGCTGAAACTGAGGTAGCAAACTAGCAGATACAGATACAAACATTAACTTCTGAGTTGGATACTCTACGGGCACGCCAAGAGGAGATATTAAACCAAATGCAACGTCATTTTATTGGCTCATCACCATCAAGGTTAGAAGTACTACATCTTTAAATGATGATTCAATTATAATTCTTTTAGCATCTAAGTTAGAATGTTTTTTTACGATACAACGAAGATTGAGCTCCACCAGATTATCAACTTTGGGTACACTAAACTTCACACTATTTATTTTTTTCTCATTTTTATTTTTTATTATCACATTTCAATTATTTGTTTCACCTATTAAACTCTACGTTTAACAAGAAGTTGTAGTTTATACCAATTATATTTTATTTATACCATGATACCATAAAGTATTAAATCAAATCTTAATTTTTCTCTATGTTTTATATAGGTATATGAAGGTAACTATTGGATAAAGACTAATTGCAAGTGTCATTGCATTCCCCCCACTTCTTAGTCCTAGTTTAGGAGTAATATTTAGTATATCTCAATTCTTAGTTAGACTTTTATGTTGGACATATTTACTTTAATTATGTTTCTTTTAATTTAAGGAGCTTTTATCTCAATATTAGTTGTATGATCAATGGTGAATATTTTTGTTATTACCTTTGATTGTTTTTATTTTTCTGTTATTACCTTGATTGTTTTATTATGTTATTTCTAATTCGTATAACGCCAATCTAAAACAAATATGAATATAAACATCATCAAACATTTGCTATTAGTGACAAAAAAGTTCACTTTTGTACAATTTTTAGGAATATCACATTTTCGTCACGAAACAAATTAAGTTCGCCATAAATTCACTATATTTAGTGACAAAAATAATTTATGTCCCAAATCATCTTTTTATTGACTATGTATCAACTTTATATTTTTTGACAATTGTAATTGTCACTAATTATGATAATTTATAGTGACTACTTTGTTTTGTCGATAATTTTTTTTAGTGACGAGATGATAGTTTTAACTACAAAATTATAATTGTCACTAATTATATATTTAGGGACGAAATACTTTTTTGTAGATAAAAGGCAGTCTTTAGTGACAAAATTACGGGTTTTCAACTACGAAATACACATAGCTTTAGAGAAATTTGTCGTCATCACTAATTAAACTAAATATTCAGCGACGAGGCAGCTTCGTCGACATTAATGAACTTTTTAGTGACGAAATCATACTATTAACTACGATTGTTTTGTACTTTTTATGACCAATAAATCCGTCATAAATATTACGTATTTGGGGACGAAAAAGAATTTTGTATTTAATATATCATTATTTGGCGATGAAACACAAAGTTGCCTTTGTATGTTATTAGTAACGGTGTTTTAGAGACGAAAGATTGACAAAAAAAATTCGTCACAAAAGATCTTTGGCGACAAAAAGTGAATCATAGGTGACAAAATAATTCATCACTGATAATCAAATTTCTTATAGTGGAATAATGTATTAGTAATAATAATTTTGTATTAACGACAAAAATTCAAAAAATTATTTACACAATTCAGAATGAAAGAAAATAAAGGTTGTAAAATATACATTCCATGCACGTAATATAAAAATAACTATTTAAATAAAGGAATTTTTATAATATACATTATATATTCTTGAAAGTTATGCTCAATTATATTATTAATATTTGTAAAAATAATTATTTAAATAAAGGAATATTTATAATATACATTATATATTCTTGAAAGTTATGCTCAATTATATTATTAATATTTCATGCACGACTTAACATAGCATATTTTACCCAATGCAGATAGTTCCCCTGCTTTCCGGTGACATAACTGTGTCATCCGAAAGTTGGTATAAACATAATAATATGATTGAGCATAACTTTCAAGAATATATGATGTATATTATAAAATATTTTTATTTAAATAATTATTTTATATTACGTGCATGGAATATACTTTACAACCTTTATTTTCTTTAATTCTAAATTGTGTAAATAAATTTTTGAATTTTTTTTGTTAATAATAAAAAGTTAAAAAAAGAAGATAAATGTTTATAATTTAGAGGGAAAAATAGGTATTTGGCAATCCAAAATTTAGAAAATCTAGTTGAGTGACCTTCTGAGTGCAATAACCATAATTCAGTGATTTTGTTATTACAAACGAAAAAAAAGTGACTTAATAAATAATCTGAGATAGTTGAGTGACCATTTGAGTATGACTCCATAATATACGTAGTGACAATAGTTTGGCAGCGATGATAGTTTGGGTTAATCTCGTATCTGTGCCTTGTCCTTATAAGATGTTCCAACTAAAGGCTATAAAACATATCCATTCCCTTTATTAGTTGAATTTCTGCTATACTTGGCAACCTGGTAAAATCAAATACTACCTTCATCCATTTTATTATTTTTCCGCAGTACTCCTTAATAAATTTACTTATCTCAATTGTATTTATATATCTAAACCATCTCTTATATTTCCTTTTTTAAATATTTTACTTAAGAAAAATTCCTCTAACTGAAACAGTAAATGTGAATTAGGAAAAGAGAGGTAAGACATTTTTATTATTTTTCTAAGAAATCAAATATTTAAAATTAATATTCCCTCCATTCTATTTTATGCGGCAAAGTTTGAACAGATACGGAGTTTAAAAAAGAAAGAAAGATTTTTTGAAATTTATAGTCTAAAACAAATTATGAATATTTGCATGACACTAAATTATCTCATTAAAGATAAAATAGAATATTTGAAGTTAAATTTTAATATTGTCATATAAAATGGAGAGGAGAGTAAATTTATGGAACGACTAAGCTTTGAGAAAGGAAACTAGGAAAGCAAAGGGGTACTCAATGGTTTAACTGAACAAAATCCAAGGAACGGCTAAATAACAAAACATGAAAACTAGTAGGGGCCACTTTCCTCTTTGAAGCATCCAATAAGTACAAAAGTTAGACATATATTATTGCATTGAGGGTACTTTATTATCAATTACACCATTTAGAGATTAGATTTGCTAATACTACTAGGATTATCTCTAGTCCTTTTGTTTTTCCCCTTGATATTACTATTGTGTTAACTTAAGGTTATTCAAAAAGTAATCATACAATTTACTACAAAGCCGTTTTTTCTTAATGTATCGATAAGCTTTTGTTTGACAAGTGTCATAATTAGTTCCTAGGGAAAATGGGCGGGCACTCTTTGTTTTGTCACGACACAAATTTAAGTGGTGATCATCTATTTGCTTCGAGAGGAAGCCTATGCCAAAAGGCTCCTAATAATCATTCCTTATATCATGTCATAAAAAAGGAGAAGTTGGATTATTAACTTAGAAAAATCTTCCAAAGGATGAAATTTTCAATTCATCTGACAGGCAGGTAACTATTTTGTATTTGACTGACAGGTCTTCTCGCCACACAAGGATGCCTTTCAAAGGATATAATTGAACGATGAAGAACAGCCTACAAAAAGAAAACCTAAGGTAAAATGAAGAGCCAACTCCGAACTTGGGATTAGTGCGCATTTACAATATCTGGTCAAATTATGTCTATACAATTAAAATGTTTTTAGAAATTATATTATTATTATTATAAATATCTATATAGAGTTTATACGTATTAGTATTAAAAAGTAACGGTAAGTGAACAGTTCTTTGAACCCACTAATTTATAGTTTAGATCCTTTTATAATTTTGGAAAATGTATGCGATATTTTATTACATCAGTTGTCCAATTGTTATAATATCTCTTATTTTTAGATTATTAATCTCTATAATTGGATTGTAAATTTGTTTTGTAAACTATCAGTGTATAAAAAGATTTATAAATCCCTCAAGTCAATATAAACTTAGCTAACATGCACCATTAAAAACAAAGATTCATAGGTATATATTTATTCGGGAAAATTTTTAGTCTTGTTATAGAACTTCTAATACTATTATTGGTATTACTAGTATAATATAGAACTTCTAATATTATTATTGGTATTACTAGTATAATATATATTCATTAACTAACTTTTTTCATTTAGTTTATTTAGAATTAATAATGACGTGGGTTGAGCGTAGCCGATTTCAATTTATTTGGTGTGTACAGAAAGTAAAATCAATAAAGACTTTTATTTGTTTGACCTCATTCAAGAATTATTTTTGGTCAGTACTTTCGCGGGAATCAATAGGAAAGGTATTTGCTTTGAATATGAAGGTTTGACTTCATGATTTAATTGCAACATCTTTGCTTGAGTATCCAAGCAAAGTTTTATTGGTGGAATTCAGCTGAAATTGGTAAAGACAGAGGGAGTAAATGCTGCAACGGTCACCACCTGAATCTGAAAGGTCTGAACCGACCGTTGGCTCATCACATGTCAATCCCACCGCCATTGGCTCGTGATCATGTGCCTACACTGGCGTCTTACCTTCTCTCTGGAGCTGCTGATGCAGAGGCTGGATATATTGATTTGTCTCACATACTATTCCCTCCAATCCAATTTATGTGAACCTGTTTGACTGGGTACGGAATTTAAGAAAAAATAACACTTTTGGAAGTTATGGTGCTAAACAACTCAAAAAGGGATCCAGAGTATTTGTGTGGTTATAAAAGCTTCTCATTAAGGGTAGAATATTAAGTTTAAGCTAAATTGTTTCCAAATTTAGAAAGAGGTCATTCTTTATGGAACGAACCAAAAAGGAAATAGGTTCACATAAACTGGAACGGAAGGAGTACTACATACTGGAGATAGAAATTAAGATTTAAGAATATGGAGCTCAACTTAATTCAGTTGTTAAGTATTTTGTAGGTTTTGTGACAGAATAAGTTAAGATTGTCCTCGTTTGATTGGGGAAAAATTTCTTCAGCAGTAGCCAGCTGAATATATTTTAAGAAGAATAAATTCGCATAGATGATTTGTTCAATTACCAAAAAATTCATGTAATTTCTAAAAAAAAATTGAACTATTTATTTAAGCGTCGGAATACAAATCAGAGAGAGGTTTGTTGAGATTATTTTTCTATAACTTGTAATGCTTTGTATTTATTCTTTTATTCTTTCATACTTGTATTGGTTATTAGGCAAGTTAGCTGATGTTAGGTAGTTATCTAGATCCTATAAATAGGACATTAACTGTGTAATTTTTCTTTAAGTTGTAATAATGAAAATCAGCTCCTTTTTCTAGAAGCTTCATTTCATGCCTCCTCTCTCCTTTTGTGCGATCTGCTCTCTTCCGCCATTAGAGCTCAAACTGAGCTCATCTCTCTCACCTTGACCATCTCTGGATTTTCACATGGTATCAGAGCAAGGCAACGACCTAAAGCTTCATCTCCTTACAATTTTCGTTCCTCTACTCACAAAATCAGAAATTGATCATTGCTACTCGTCCTTTGGGAATTAGGGTTCCTGTGTGGAAATCGATCAATTAGACGATTGATTCTAGTAATTCATCTTCGCCGATAGCGATTTCATCCTGGTCGAGTTGAATCATGGCCGGAGAAAACGAAGTCCCGGTGACGGACAAAACAATCCTAGATTCAACAAGTCCACTGTACATGCATCCATCGGAAAGCGCTGGATCTATGCTAGTTCCGGTAGCTTTTGACGGAACCGGTTATAGATCATGGAGAAGAGGAATCCTCAGAGCACTCTCCGTGAAAAACAAACTAGGGTTCATCACCGGAAAATGTAAGAAGCCAAATCCTGATTCTGTTAACCTTGATCAATGGGAACGATGCGATGATATGGTAACTTCATGGATCTTAAACTCATTGTCTAAGGACCTAGCGGACAGCTTGCAATAAGTCAATGATGCCAAAGAGCTTTGGCAGGAATTAGAGGACAGATATGATCAAAATAATGATGCTAAGTTGCATCAGCTCCAAAAGGAAATAAATGATCTGAGCCAAGGAAATTTGGACATCACCGGATATTATACAAAGATGAAGAAACTTTGGGAAGAACTTAACACGCTGAACATACATGCCAAATGTGCTTGCAAATGCACTTGTAGAGCAAGAGAAAACATGCATAAAGCTGAACAGGATAGAAGATTAATTCAATTTCTGATGGGGCTCAACGAAGTGTATACTGTCGTGAGAGGAAGTATTTTGATGATGAACCCTCTCCCAACAATAGCCCAAGCTTTCTCCATTCTCATTCAAGAGGAGAAGCAAAGGGAAGTCAAACCAAGTAACAATTTTTCAATGGATTTTGCTGCCTTGAATACGAGTGGATCAGGAAATAGCAATTTCAGAACAAACTACAGTCAATAGGGAAACAATAACACCTACAATGGATATAAGGGGAATCAGCTCAATAATAGACCTAGACCATTCTGTGACTACTACAAGAGGCCAGGGCACACTAAGGATAAGTGTTACAAACTTCATGGATTCCCACAGAATTCCAAGTTCAATAAGGGAAGAAGAATTGCTGGAAATGTGTTTGGGTCATCAAATGAAGCTGCTGCAATGAAGGATGATGGAAATGGCCCTCAGGATCAGAAACAGAGTCGACACATGCACAGTCTGACCAAAGAACAATATGGCCAACTACTCAACATCTTGGAAAGTTTTCAAGGAGGAGGAGACAAATCCACAAGCAATACCATCAATGGAGGAGCTGTGAACTTTGCAGGTATCTCAGCATGCTCTATTCACTTTGATTCTAGTGACCATTTGTGTGTTAGTTCTAGTCCAAATGCTGACATCTGGATCCTTGATTCTGGAGCCACAAATCATATGACGCATAACAAATCAATCCTAACTAATATTAAAGCCTTAGTTTACCCATACTTAGTCACCCTACCAAATGGCTACAAGGTTAAGGTGACACTGATTGATGATGTAATTCTAAGTCCTAAATTCAATCTCAAGAAGGTCCTTTTTGTCCCCAGTTTTAAGTTCAATATGATATCAGTCCATTCTTTGACAGTTCAGCTTGGTTGTATTGTAGTATTCACCAAGTACATTTGCATTCTTCTTCTGGGCCCTTCACTGAAGAGGCCACTGGAGATTGGTAGAGCCAAGACTGGTCTGTACTTACACTGTTCAAGCAACTGCAACACTGGTTCAACCTCCTCTAGTTCTTCTAGTGCATCCATTCCATGTTTTACTAGTAATAAAGATAAGACACATTTTGTGGTCAACACATCTAGTTCACTTTCTTCTTCTCAACTAGCTAACACAAATAAACTGGTTTATACTATCCCTGTTGCTTCCACTATGGTTACCCCATCTCATAGTAGTAATAGAAGTAGTCCACTTCCACATTCACATCATTCTGTAAATAGTTCAAGTAATAAAAGTGACTCTTCTTTGTCTAGTAGTTCCTCTACTACAGAACATTTACTTGATCTTTTGTGGCATAACAGATTAGGACATGTACCTTTTGTCAAAATGAAAGGGATTTCCTCTATACCTGTCAACTTTGCACCCAAACAGCCTTTTCTTTGCCCTATTTGTCCAATGGCAAGACAAACCAGGCTGTCTTTCCCAGAAAGAACAACACTGGCTACCAAAATATTTGAATTACTACACATTGACTTGTGGGGCCCATATCATGTTGCAACACATAACAAATACAAATACTTTATTACCCTTGTAGATGATTACAACAGGTCCACATGGACTCACTTATTACGCTGTAAAAGCAATGCTCTACACACTATTAAGGTTTTTTTTGCTATGGTAGAACAACAATTCAATACTAATATCAAGACCATAAGAACTGACAATGGTCTTGAGTTCACCAGCCTTGAAGCCACCTCATTTTTCCAATCAAAGGGCATTATACATCAAAGAACATGCCCATATACACCACAACAAAATGGTGTGGTGGAGAGAAAACACAAATACCTGTTAGAAACAGCCAGGGCACTCCTTAATCAATCAAGATTACCCGTGCAGTATTAGGGAGAGTGCATTCTGACATCTACTTACCTAATAAACAGACTACCCTCTTCATCACTCAAAGCCAAATGTCCATTTGAACTCCTGTACCAGAAAAAGCCAAGCTACTCTCATCTCAGAAGTTTTAGTTGTTTATGCTTTCCTACCACTCTCAAAACATACAAAGATAAGTTTGAACCAAGAACTACTCCCCATGTTTTTGTGGGATATCCCTTTGGGACAAAAGGCTATAAGGTACTAAATCTGTCCACTAAGAAGATAAGTATTTCAAGAGATGTAGTATTCCATGAGAATGTGTTCCCATTTGTTTTGTTCACTGAGTCAAGTAAAGTTTTCCCCTCATTTCCTCAAATGAAATCATACTTGTCAGATGAACTGTTTCCTTCTAATGATAAAGGAAGTATTCCACACTTAGTGAATGGTAATGCTCACCATTAAGTGTCACCAGGGAACCTGTCCAGGCCTAAGCCCGGTTCACCTCCATCTAACCCTCATAATGATGACTCCAGACTTTCTCAGTCACCCTTGGGGAGCCAGACATCAGGAACCTTTCCTATTCCTGATAGTCCAAGAGAGGCTTCTCCTAATGCTCTTCATACTCCAATTGTTATAATCCAGGATCAAGGAACTTCAGTCTTAAATCAGAACAGACCCTCTAGAACTCTGAAAATTCCTACCTATCTTAAAGACTATGAGTGTATACTTCCCAAACTTTAGCAGACTCATCAGAACCAATCAACCTCTCCAAATGATAGCCAAAGCACACAGTCTTTTTCCTTCAATACCTCTGTACCCAAACCTCTTGATAATTCACCTAATGAAGAAAATTCCATTTGTCAGCATTTGATAGGAACTGGCTCACATGAATGTGAACCTAGATCATATGAGGAAGTTGTTGTGAAGCCTGCCTGGCAAGCAGCAATGAACCAAGAATTCCAAGCATTGTATGCAAATAAGACTTGGGACTTAGTTCCTTTTCCAATTGGAAAGAAGGCAATAGGATGTAAATGGGTGTATAAAATCAAACATAAGGTAGATGGTAATGTAGAAAGATTTAAAGCAAGATTAGTAGTTAAGGGCTATACACAACAAGCTGGAATAGATTACACAGAAACATTCTCACCTATAGTAAAAATGACAATTGTAAGGGCTCTAATAGCAATAGCAATCAAAAAGGGGTGGCAGGTTCTACAGTTAGATGTTAATAATGCATTCCTTCATGGGGATGTCCATGAAGAGGTATACATGGAGATACCACCAAGCCTAGTTGTGGAGTCACCAGGTTTGGTGTGCAAATTAAACAAGTCCCTGTGTGGACTCAAACAAGCAAGCCGACAGTTGTATGAGAAACTAACTGAAGCTTTTTGTTCTATGGGATACACTCACTCAATGCTTGATTATTCTCTGTTCTATAAGAAAAGTTGTATAGGGTCAAATTTGACCCTCAGCATCTCTACGCCAGTGGGTACGCCCAATGAGTGTACGCTTGCCAACGTAACGGGTACGACTCGGCCGTGGGGGCAAAAGCGACATCGTTTAGGACTCAATGTCTTCACTAGGGAGACGTTACCTATCTTTGTAACTTTTTGATTCTTTCGAGGAAGGTCTCCTATTATATAAAGAAGACCTTCACATTGTAAAAGGGGCATCTGATCTAATACAACTCTCTCATTTTTTCTGGCTTTCTCTCTCTATCTCTACTTCAAACGAACGTATCTTATTGAGTTCATACTGTCTCTTTGCAATACTAGATCTACAACAATATTATCATCTTTGCATCTCTAGGATTATTATATTTGATTACGATTTACCCCTTTCCTACTTTTGATTGTTTTTTAGCTTACAAAGTATATTGTTAACTTTTGAGCCAAACAATTTGGCGCCGTCTGTGGGGATTTCGAGAATCAAAACCATAGTATCCACCTGGAGATCAACCAACTACCACTCTCTACACTTCAAAAAAAAAAAACAGAAAATGGCCGAAAATAACACAAGATTGAAAGTTATATTGGGTGTCACTACCAATCTCCTTGACCCTCTCAACGAGGCCGGTGACGATGGCATCCTGAATGCAACCCCTAGCATCACACCGGGTGCAGAGATCTCACCTTCCCCACCCGAAGGTCTGACGATCTTGCACGAAAAAGGAGCTTCCACATCTGCGGTTACGGAAGCACCCTCAGCGGTCAAAGAGCTACTGGAAAGATGGCTAACAAGCGCTCTAAGTGGCTTGGTTGAGAGGTCACCACAAAGTAACATCGGATGTACACCAACGGTAGGTACCACTGCTGCCGTGAGCGAACCGGAAGTTACACTGGCGAATAACAAACCCATCGAGACACAGACCAACGATGGCACGCTAACAGCCATCCTAAAGAAGATGGAAGAAATGGAAAATGAAAACAAGGCGCTCCGCGGTCAGATGAAGGAACATCAGGAGAGGGTCGACAAGATCCCCGGTGCTCCCAAGTTGCTACCAAAACGCGACGTGGGAAGGTTCGTTGAACAACCATACACTGAAGAAGCTGCCGCTCACTCCACCCCAAAAACCTTCAAGACCCCACCCTACTTGAGGGTATATGACGGAACCACAGATCCCGAGGATCATCTGATCCACTACATCACCGCTGTGAAGGGAAACGACCTATCGAAAGAACAGGTACCGTCGGTACTGCTGAAGAAGTTTGGCGAGACGTTGACAGGAGGGGCCTTAACATGGTACTCTCTGCTACCGGCTAAGGCAATATCAACGTTCGAGGAAATGGCGGATAAGTTCGTCACAGCCCATGCAGGCGCGAAGAAAGCGGAGGCCAGGGTCAACGACATCTTCGCCGTCAGGCAAAACACAGGAGAGGGACTCAGGTACTTCCTGGCAAGGTTTAACAGGGTAAGGATGAGTCTACCAAACGTATCGGAAGGTATGGCAGTCGCCGCTTTCCAGAACGGGCTTAGCAGAGATGGTTCGAGGGCAACCAAGAAGCTGCTGAGCCGCCTCATGAAATATCCCCCTACCACATGGGAGGAAATCCACAACGCCTATTGCGCCGAGGTACGAGCGGACGAGGACGATCTTAATGGGCCAACCCAACGGCTAACAGCGATACACTCGGAAACGAGGAGAGATCGACGGAACGAAGGACGACGAGAACAACTCCCCGCACCAACAGAGATCGACATCAGCCATACACCAGATTCTCACATCCGCCACCAAGGCATACAGACGCGCTACAGCGACATGTCGCCCCACTCCGAAACAAAGAGGTACGCCCCCTTTATTAACCGCCCATAAATTTTGTGTATCTCCTTCAGAAATAGTGTACGCACTGGAGAAGCTGGGCACCAAGGTGCATTGGCCGCAGAAGATGAAATCAGACCCTGCCACAAGGAAATCAAACGCCCTATGTGAGTTCCATCAGGAACGAGGACACAAAACCGAAGACTGCATAGGCCTACGGCAAGAGGTGGTCAGGATGCTGAACCAGGGATACCTGAGGGAGTCACTCAGTGACAAAGGGAAAATCAACTTGACGCGGACGGGAACAACCCCAAGGGCCGCCAAAGCCACATTCCCCAGCGCGCACGATAAACATGATCGTCGGAGGCGGCGACGAGTCAGTGATCAATCACGTCAAGTTCGCCACCACACACAGACTAAAGCGGACCATCGCCCATGAACGGTATGACGACTTCGAAGATAGTATCACCTTTGATAAGTCTGATGCCGACGATTTGGTCTTTACCCTC